>NC_061107.1:51374989-51562489 GCF_015104395.2 Macrobrachium nipponense | reverse complement strand
GTGACGGTAGTGTTAGTTGCGACTATCGTGGATTTCGTTGTTTTGTTGTGGGCTGATGAGTGTGCGTGCATGTGCTGGTCCTCTACAGACTGGTTTCAGCAGTTTATCTCGAGGGGTAGGAGGGTTCGACTTCTTTTTATTTATTTATTTATGTATGTATGTATTTTCATGTATGGGTATATTATTATATCTATATATTAATTATAATTATATTATATATATATATATATATGTGTGTGTGTGTGTGTGTGTGTTTTTTTTTTTTTTTTTTTTTTTTTTTTTTTTTTTTTTTTTTCCCTCTCCGTTGGCCTGGCCGGTGGTGAAGCGGTGTGGGCCGAGCTGTCATTGTTGTCCGGGGTCTGGTGTTGGCATCCGAAGGTGAAAGAGAGGTATCAGTCGAGAACTTGTTCCTAAGGAGGCGGAGGGAGGGAGGGCCTAAAGGATCGAGAATTAGAAGGTTCGGACTCAGCTTTTCGGAAGGAGTGGTCATTTTGACAGCTGCTGCTGATTGAGGGGCCAGATGAATAGCTGATAATATATCCGTAGGTCTTTAACTCTTGGGCAGCAGTATAATGGCAGATAGACTTTACAGCACTTCAGGGATGTTAGTTCGGTGCGTTGTGTAGTTGAACTTAATTAATCACAATTATTATCTTCTATAACTGTTATAGTAAAATTTTAAGGTTTTATGTCTCGTCATCTCCATAGGAATCGGTGAATTGAGTATAGATTCATTTAAACATTTAAGGTGTTTCTATTGTTTGTCGAATGGTTTTCTTATCCCGTTTTTCGTGAACCATCGAGGGAAGTGGCAGACTTGAGGCCATAGTCAGGTAAGTATGAGTCATCTGGTGGCAGTAATTCGGGCGAGGAAAGTCAATATCCCATAAGTTGTTTGTTGTGTCAATGAAGTGCCAAGAATTTTGTTCCTCGAAATGAGTCGTTAGTTATTAATTGACTGTTTAACTGTCCAAAAGATGACAGATTTCACAATCTGTGCTACGGTTAACTGGACTTGTTGTTGATCGCCGGTGATATGGGAGCCCAGTAAGCCCAGTAATAAGAGGGTAAATCTAAGGTGGTGGTGTTGTTTTCATGTATTCATATCATTGCAAACCGTGAATTTTGGTAGTCCTCGTGAAGTAGGGTTTCTGTTACAGAAATATGTCTTTTTTTATTCGAATTTACTTATCTTAATACCTTCCAGAATTGTCGCAGATTATGTCCGTAAGAATCAGACATTTTTCAGATTACAGTGGCAATGTAATTAAATATGCATTGCATACGAAACCCTACTACTGTCACTGCTACCTGTTCCCGGTAAATTCAGAACGGTATCACTGAATGTGTTCAGATTATATCTAGAAGTATGCTGCCTCACTTTCTGAAGTGAGGATTTTCGACGCAGGGTATGCATTTTCTCCTGGGGTTTGCTTGTTTGGGGATGCATTGTTTCCAACAATCTGTTTATTTTGCACCTCCTGGTTTTGTACCGACCGTTTGACTTTTCGGAGAACGTAACTACTGTTGCATTTCATTCAGGTTTTGAGGAGTCAAATAGCATTTTACGTGTGTATTCTTACCGTATGAAACGTAATGAACTGCATTTCTTGGTTTTGCTTGGCCTCGTTCTTCTCGACAATTTTTCAATAATGATCTTGTTCCAGACTTAACAAAGGAATATTGAAATGGCCTGGTCCTGCCGAGTTCCTTCACCTCGGTAGATCTTGTTCCTCCAAATATAGGAATGGTACCACAGGAATTCGCCAGCAGGTATTCCCTGGAGTCTTTCTGGAGAATGGAAGAGCCACGCATGTTTTGCCGTTGCAATCTGGAGATAAGAATTGTCAAGGGTAACGGAGTGGTTATTGGTAACATTGTGCTCTCTCTCTCTCTCTCTCTCTCTCTCTCTCTCTCTCTCTCTCTCTCTCTCTCTCTCTCTCTCTCAACATCGATATCAAAATGGCCCTTAGGTCACGTTTTCGCAACAACTTTTTACCCTGAATTAGGGCATCTGTTTCGTTCAAGTCAGCAAGGACGAAGCTGGGATAGCCGAGAAGAGAGATGGTCCGCTATAAGTTGCCTAGTGCGGGGATTATTACAATGGGTTTTCTTGGAAATAGAATAGGCCGTTTTTTTGCAGTCTACATTGACGTTTAGGTCTCCGGGCACTTTACATCGATTCAGGAAGGATTATGTGCTTTTTTTCCTGTTAGTATTGCCGGGCGTAATCACACCGCAGCTGAGAGCACGTCAGTCGTAGCAATTACAGCGCAGTTATCTTAATCACCCTCAAAATCATGTTAATGCAATTTTATCTTGGGAAAAATTGTTGAAACATACCCAAAGTTATTTACCGTTATTCGGTGATGTAACATTGAAATTACTATTTCACTCTATGACAGACAACAGAGGGGGACTTTGGACCTGTTGTGAAAATTAAGTGGATCTCCTACATGCTTTGAGTAATTTCTTTAGATAGCCTTTGGATTTTTTTAAGGTGTTAGATTAGATATGAATATCAAGTTGCATATAAACTGCAGTAACTTTCGTCTCAATTTGATTCGGACTTAACATTTTTAATACATATTTTTTTCGTCTTATTAGTCGTATCATAATTTTCTAGATAGAGAGAGAGAGAGAGATTAACATTTGCATCCGTTTCTTATCTTATCCATAGACAAAAATCAATGGACTTGAAAAAGTTAATGGTAGATTAATTAAGTACATCACAGGTGTTGGACTAGGGACGATGGGACTCAATGTTTGTAACAAAGTGAAGGGTTTAGGAATGTCTTCAGTGCTACTTGAATAAACTTAACGTTCAGATGACCAAAGCACACCTGCATACTGTAGCAGAGTTTGAAAAGTAACATTTTACAAAGTCACCTTGTCATAAGCGCTCTCTCTCTCTCTCTCTCTCTCTCTCTCTCTCTCTCTCTCTCTCTCTCTCTCTCTCTCTCTCTCTCCTGCTGTACGTCTTGTTCTGTGTTAGCATCATGTTTATTTTGTTATGTGCAAATATCAAGGTCTTTTCAGCACACAGATTTCATTTGTGAATTCATTCAATCTACTTTTCCTCAAGAACAATTCATGCTAATATAATCGGTTAGCCTTACCTTAAGCTAATGTAACATTAGTAAGTTGATACTATTGTTCATAAATATTTGATTCATCACTTGTAGATATGATGTACAATAAAAGCTGATGTCTGTGGCTGATTATGACAGGAAAAGTGCTCTTGTTCAATTATTCACGCTCAAGGTAGAGCTTGTTAAGTTTTTGTAACAAAATCGAACAGCAGCATTTCATTGCCTCAGCGTAACAGTCACGGCATTTTGATTGCCCAAGGTCTCTTTCATTGCAGACCCGTTACATCTTAGTAGGAAGGGGTTTTGCACATGGTAATTCAGCTTACTGTTTTTCAGTAATGGACTGATCTCTTCTCCGAAGTCATATTATTATTATTATTATTATTATTATTATTATTATTATTATTATTATTATTATTATTATTAGTTATCGCATGTGGACCGCACAGCAAGAAATATTGGTAGTTTTCCTTGCATATACCATTTAGAAACTTTTCTGTTTCGAGGAGTGTCAACCAATCATATCTTGCGTCTTGGTGACTTCATCGGTCCAGTCTTGGGATGAGTAATGGTATCGTGTTACCTTTCAAGATAGCAAAAGATACTTCTACCCTTGTAGAGAGACTGGACGCGGTTAAACTACCTCTTAATCATTGAATGTCATAAGGTATATTCAATTAGTGTTGGAGGTCGAGCACTAAGAATCCTGTACTACGACATTGTATACAAAACTTATTTTATCTCCGCATTCTAAGGTACTGTTTGACAGTCACGCTGTGCGTTGGGTTCTGGGGAATAGGAGCTTCATTTTTTCCCCTATTTCTGATTGTCATTTCATTGAAGATCTCATCCAAAATTGTTTGGGAATTACATGGCAGTGTGTTGCTTAATTCATATATGTATACATATATAATTTTGTGTATGTATGTATGTATTTATGTTTATAAGTATATATAATGTAATTTAACCATCCCTTTTTCCTAACCGGAGGTAATTACTTTGAAAAGGTATAACAAAAATCACTGCCACACTCATACTTTACATACATAATTGAGGTTTGAACCCCCCAGTGCAATGAGCTTACACAACCATGTGCTTATATAAATATACAGACTATGGATTAGACACTAATATCTGTCATTTTGGTTATTTTTTTACACCTCACCCCCTCCCAATCAGGGCTGAACTTGGACTTTAAGGGGGATGTTGAGTATCACTAATTGTGACGAGAAGTAGCCTAGAGTATCTGGGTCTGGACACCATTAATACTTGGTGCACGAAGTAGCCAAAGATCTGAGTCTGGACACCATTAATATTTGTTAACCCAAATTGCCAAGTACAGTAGTACCTCGAGATACGAAAGGCTCTACTTACGAAAAACTCAAGATACGAAAGCCAATGCGAAACATTTTACTGCTCTACATACGAAAAGTTTTCAAGATACGAAAGATTGTTGCTGTAAAGTCCCGAGATTCGCCCGGACCACCGAGAACAATTTTGAAACTCCCGCGCCGCCAACTGAGTAAACTCGCCACCATCCTCCCGCTCTCCTATTGGTTCCTGATGCTAGTCACCCCATAAGGTCCTGCTCTCCTATTGGTCAGCATCTACCCCTTGTGCTTTAAGTATTCTATTGGTAAAAGGATGCTGTAAATTGAAAAACTTATTCATGCAATACATTTAATGAAAAAAAACATTAGGTAAAGATAGAATAAAGAATAGAAATGAATGGTTATTATACTGTTTGGTAGTTTCATTAGTTGAAGAGAGATAATAATGACAATTTATGGCTTACTGTGTGCTAGGAAAAATGATTGCTTGGCGCTCGTTCGATACTCGTAAGACTGGTAAGAGCTGAATGTAAACAATCGATTGGAAGGTTTGTTTTTTGTTTGTTTGTGTATTATAGTTAATGATTAATTAATAATTATTTGAAATGAGTACGTACTGATTATTTATACATTTTATTGGCATATTCTAAGCTTTTAGCTCTTAGGTTTAGATGTCAGAATCATAGACTAGGCTACAGTAGCAACCGCTAACATAGGCTAGGCTTATTGCTAAGGGACATATGCTAAAGTCCTAATATATGCAGTAAAAATGGGTTTGAACATTACATGCAGTTGAATATTACTCAAGTATGTACAGTATTTTGCCTTTTTGGAGTCAATTTCTTCCGTCGGATCGGCGTTGTAACCCTAGAACATGTGTTTTAGGCCTGGAAATATAATTTTCTGGGGTGTTTTTGGAGGGCTTGGAATGGATTAGCCATTTTTCATGTAAAATGTGTTTCAAGATACAAAAAACTCATAATACGAAGGCCGCCTCGGAACGGATTAATTTCGTATCTCAAGGTACCACTGTATCTGGTTACTTCACTTATCATTTGTACTTGTTAGCACAAGAGACCCTTTTATTCCTGGGTCTGGGACACCCTTTGTACTTTAGGGCACAATTTGTTCAAGTTCCTGGTTATTACTTACCTCACTACAGCCAGACACCTGACCCTTCATCACAAATACTAAACGACTGAATACTCTAAAGGTAACAGTGATCCCTTATAGTACTGAACAGTCAAGAAAACAATGAGTAATTTCATTAAAATGGATGTGAGGTAATCTTAATTAAAGGGCATCACTCCTGCAATTTCAAATCTCAGTATTTCCCTGAGGAAAACGGCACAATTACCACTCTATATTTCTACCTAAACAAAAAATAAAATATAATACTGGTGATATAATAAAATGCTCATATAAATTTTAGATATAAATTTAAGTGAAATTCACAATCTCAAGGAAATTGTTATTACTTGAAAACAAAAGTTTAATTAATTCTTGAATTAATTATTAAGCAGAATTAAATAAAAGTTTATCAAGAAAATAAATTAAATTAAATCATCAAGCAATAATTAAATTTGAAATGAAATTTAATTAAATACAAATTAATTTGCAAGTATTAGATTCAAACAATTACCTAATAGAATATTATGCAAACTAATTAAACAAAATAGACAATGCAAAAAACATAATGCATAATATGAAAACAATTAAAGCATTGACAGTACAAACATTAAGCATATGAAATGGACATGCCAGAAGAACAAAGCAAAAGAAAATTTGCATAAAAATTATAATTTTATCCACACGTAAAATAAAACCTCAAAGTGCAATTCAAAACATTTGAAAAATACCTGTACACGCAGCTACAACTTCTCACTCAAACAAAAGGCCTGTTACATACGTCTACACTTTCGTGGGCGCCTTCACAAAACTAATAAAAATAACACATATATTACTAAGAATTATATAGAAATGAGTGACCACCTTATATATAAGCGTGAATTACGTTACGGAAATGAAACAGTTCGAGAGAGAGAGAGGGGTACTATCCCTCACGCCCGCGGCTAGGTCTCAAATGAAAGTTTTATATGCGTAACTATGCGTATCAGGGTGAATGGGTGTAGTTGAGTGTACACGTCTGAGATGAAAACATATTATGTCATCTCTATAGGGATATCGAGCAGGGCCTCTGGCTGCGTTCGCATGTCTATGAACAAGATGCCCTTGTTTCATTACAGGCCCGATCGGGACGATAAAAAAATTAGCTTAGCTAAGAAATTCTCAAGATGTGTAAACAACCCTCTTTAAAGGCTTATGAGCTTCCACTCTCTCTGTCTTATGTTACTTTTTCCTCTCTTCGCCTTATGTATGTTTAAAATATGAAAAGTTACACTACTTAACACATGTTATCTTTAATTTTGGGAATCTGAACACAAAAACATACATTTCACAACATTATACACAGTTTCTGCGGTGAAGTAATCATATTACCAAAATTATAATTGCATTACAAAACTTACATTATAAGACTATTCATCTGGGCAACCTCGAAAACTTTGGATTAGACCCCAATATCTGTCGTTTTCGATTATTTCTACATTTCACCCTCCTCCCAATTGGGGTTGAACTTGACTTACAGGGCATCAGGAGTGTCACTATTCTTTTCAGTGACCCTTTAAAACTATGGCTTTGACACTAATATCTGTCGTTTTCTGTGATTTTTACATTTCCCCCCTTTCCACAATCCCCCTTTTTTGGTGCCAGTTATGTCTTAACTCCATAGTGTTCATTCCCAGGTGGTAATTAGTATGTATACCAAGGTTGGTTGAAATTGCTCAATCCATTTCAAAGTGTATGTGGAACATACATACATGCTCACATACATCCATTTATATATACATATACATATATAAATGTCTGAGTATTATATGTATACATATGTCTAGTGAGTAACCTGTTATGCTATTAGCTGATTGAGCCTACATGCTATCATGATAACATTCAATACGAAGCGCATTACGTCATTCGATGCTGGTGGAAACTGGCCAAACGCAGAACTAGATTATACCTTTTGTGAGCATTATTGCATATGCATGTGTGTTTATTTGCATTCTCGGATGTTGCGGTGGTAAGTTATGTGTAGGCTGTTCTACTGTTAACCATATTCTAAGTAATGAGCTTACTATGTTTATATATTTTTCTTTTTATACTAGGCTGTGGCGAAGTACTGGATTCACTTAGTACTATGTACGTAATATGTGTGAAGATTTTCGTTCTCCACAATAAATATAGATGTGGCAGTTAGTAAATCAGAAAAATGATAAGGGTGATATTTATCGAATCGAAGAGATAATTTAAGATCAGTTGGAAATAAACATTGATAACATTTTAAAAGGCCTGGGACTGACGACAGATAGCTATTGTTGTGTACAGCACTTGTGATAAGATAACTTTCTAAATCACGGCCCTGTGAAAGATATTCCAACTATTAAGTGTAAACTTGAATGGCATTGCCCATGGAATGCGTGACTCCCGACGAATAAAGTTGTTAGAATCTTCCGTTCAAATACTATTATCGTACTTGACTGGTCTGCGACTGGAAATCTTGAATGAGGATCGCCACTGGACTAGAGTAAGAAGTAGTACTACGTCTTTTTGACAGTGACGTTCAGCTACATATATCCCAAATAATGTCAGACAGTTTAAGGATATCTGACAGTAATATTTCCCATCCTTTGAAGTTTTATAACTGTATGGTCTCAAGGTTATTCGCTGATTTTGTTCCCGTTATGTCATCTTCAGTAAATATGTTGATTGTGTCCCACAGTTCTGCCACGTAAACATATTTATACGCAGCATTAACTTTCAGCAGAAGAGGTTTTCTCTCTCTCTCTCTCTCTCTCTCTCTCTCTCTCTCTCTCTCTCTCTCTCTCTCTCTCTCTCTCTCTCTCTCTCTCTCTCTCTCTAAGATTAAAAGCATATGCACGTCATAAGAAGGAAGCGGGTTGTTGGAAGGAAGGGAGTGAAATATGGACTGTAATTTTTTTCTCTTGGAGGTATTTTATTGTCTTGAGCAGTTGTATAATTTTTTTCTTGGCTGAGGAACACACATAAAAAGAGCGTTTTGTTTGATTGAATATTCTAGATAATAGATGTAAGGTATATGTCTATTGTATGGTTATTAGTATTATACTCGGGCATAGTATTGCCAACTGATTTTTAATCTTACTGTCTTACTATAACGGGCATTATGTCTGTTTATCCCTCCGTCTGTCATTCAATCATGGCCAAACTGCTTGTCCGGTAGGAATGAAACTTGGCAGGGTTATATTGGGGACCCGACCCCTAAGATGGTTTATAATGGGGTTTCATTTTACCTCCCCCCTCTGAAGTGGGTAGGAGTGAGAGGGGATTCCCCGAAATGGAGCTGGTTCTGCCCGTAGACTTAGTTACTTTACGAATTTATCATACATAATTTCTGTATACATATGACTTCTCGTTTAAAAAAGAATAATGCAGGGTAAAAATCAATGACAGCAAAAAGGTTGGTGTTTGAGAAAGGGGTTGACAGAGAGAGAGAATGAAAGGGAGAGGAAGCGAGAGTGAGTAGATGGGGTGTTGGGGAGAAGAAAGAGGAAAAAAGACTGGCAGGGTTTGAGAGAGAGACAGAGAAGAGCGGATGTTTGAGAGAGAGAGAGAGTTGGTATAAATTAGAAGAAAGAGGGAAAGAGAGAGTGATGGTTGGATAGAGAAGAGAGAGTAAGAGAAAGGAGGGAGAGGAAGAGAGAGAGTAGACAGGGTGTTAGGTAAGAGAAAGATGGAAAAAGTGAGAGTTGATATTAGTGAGAAGAAAGAAGGGAAGAGACAAGATGGTTGGAGGAAGAGAGCGAGAGAGAGAGAGAGAGAGAGAGAGAATAGGGGTTGTTAAGAGAAAGATGGAAAAGTGAGAGAGAGAGAGAGTTTATTGGTTGTCACTCAGTTTTCCCCGGCAGCACCAGGTTGGTCAGCTAGTAGTGAAAATGGATTCTTGGGTCATAATTGTCGAAGGAGAGGGAGGACCAGTACTGAACTGGATTGCACATAATTATCTGAAAATTCATTAGCCACGCTTTTAAAGACTGTGCATACAATTACGCTATACGCACTAAGTCGATATGAGTTTCTTTTTAAATATAGTTTTGCTTAGACTTGGGAAATTATGGATGGTTTGGGAAATATTAACTCATTGGAACATTTGAATTGCTATACGAAACACACACACACCAGTTTATCCCTACTCCTGGAGAAGCGTAACCATAACCATTGAAGATGATAATGCAACTTTTGGGAAATTGAACACCACACATTTGGGTGCCAGAAGCAGCAGTTCCATTTCCCTGAATATTGAAGGTATTAAAAGCAATGAAGGCTCATGACTGGTGTTGAGGTTGTCCGTGCAGTAGTGATAAAAAGATTTAACCACGTGGTATATGGCCAGTAATCAGGATATAACTATAGATACATAGTACTTCAGACTAGTAAATTATTATGAATTCGGTGCTGCGCAGTAGTTGTCTGTCCTGGCAGGTTCGTAGGTGGTATGTATTTTATTTCAAAGTTTTCCATGATATTACATTTCATTTTGAATAACTTAGGAACAATAGTTATCACGATAAAGATCTTACTCGTTACGCCAAACTATGGCTCACCTTGAAATATACGAGGCGTTTCTCCTCCACCTCCGGTTGTTCTCTGAAGAACAATAACTGAGCAGACCTTGTATACACCAGTTTCAAGAATATGTATTTGTCAGTTTTCATTTTTATTAGCTTGTTTAAAGCTGGACGTATTTTGACATGACATTGACGTACATCCGTCCGCTACTTTTTTCCGCGTTTCTCCTTTCCCAGCTGTGCAAAACGTTTTGCATGGATTTCAAACATGGATCCATCCCGATAGTTTTCCCATGTTCTAGATAATTGGTACCATACAGGAGACCTTTTGTGCAGTTTCTCTTGATTTTTGTATTTATTGAATGTGTTATTTATTGATAAATTGGAGATTTCCAAGAATGGTGAGGTGGGTGTGATACTTGCAAGAGGAACTGAAAACTTGCGGCCTGTGGGAGAGTAGGTAGGAAGCAGTAAGAACAAAGAGAGTTGGTAATGAGAGTAATACAGTAGTAGTTCTGGTAAGAGAACGTGAAACAGGACGGAATCGAATTGACTCCCCCCCCCCCCCCACCCCCCCCCCCCCCCCCCCCCCCCCACCCCCCCCCCCCCCCCCCCGGTACAAGATGAAATGGCGAAGAGGCGATGTTAGTTTAATGAAAGTATCAAAGAATGATAAATGAAATTGCTTCCAGGAAGGAAACCATGTGTGTTTTGTGGCTGCAGACGCATCATAAATGTGGAAACCAGAAGTTGGAAAACGAGCTTATCAGACGCAATGCATTTGTTCCAGAGACAGTGGGTATATATAAAGAAGAAGTCTAAATTGCATGTTAAACTGGACAAGTTTTTAAAGTACGTCATGGCAGGAGACGCCTGTAGAGGTAAACCGTGTGTAGGAAGAAGAACAGGGATTTGACTACTATCAAGGGCTAAGGATGCTGAACGTTGAAGAAGACCAGAGGAGATGAAAACAATTTCATTTAAATGGAGGAACACGTAATGAGACTGCATTCTAATGCCAGGCCAGACAAGCCTAAGATATTGACTACGCTTCACTGATACTGTAGGACAAGGAATCCTTGTTAGATTAGCGTGAAACGTTTTCTATTTTGAAACTTTTATGCGAGTTACTATTCAACATGAGTGCTCATTCACAAGATGTAAGTTAAGATGGCCATTAACTTGCTCAGCATGCTGCTAAGACGTTGAATGCATTGTGTGAAAGTAAGGACTTAGTAAGGAAAGCAAGGCAAGGAAGTAATTTGCAGGTCAAAATGAACACGCGCTTGTCTGTGTGCATATATATATATAAATATATATATATATATATATATATATATATATATATATATATATATATATATATACATACATACATGCATATATACATTAAATAATGTATGTGTGCAATATTAATGTATTAATCATGTGCCTTGGTTGCTTTCATTTAGGCAGGTAACGCTGAATTTGGTCGTTATACATTAATCAGTATGTTTGTCATCTAGAACACATTGACTTATGGGCACTGTTTGTTTGTTTGTTTGTTGAGTCACTGGTTTATATTGTCGTAACGTTTTCCTTTTGAATGTTATGAAGGATGCCTTCTGTGACGTCATTTTTGGACGCCGTGAACAGGATGACTAAGATAACGGCCTCCGTTCCATTCCGTTCCCAGGGAAAGCCCGTTGGGACTTACTTTTAACAGCGAGATTATTTGAAATACATCTTGTTCTGAATTAGCTCAAAGCTGGTTGAAGTACGGCTTATCATGGCTTAGAATAATCTTTTGGCTAAGGCTACCCGCAATGAGAGAGAGAGAGAGAGAGAGAGAGAGAGAGAGAGAGAGAGAGATTCTTTTTGTTCAGCGACACATGAGCTTCAATCAAGTTACTTCTAACCATCTCATTGTTCATGTCATAAAGACGATTTCGGTTAGTATATATTCATGTTAGTAATTCATTATTCAAAATCGCTTGCAGATTCTCTCTCTCTCTCTCTCTCTCTCTCTCTCTCTCTCTCTCTCTCTCTCTCTCTCTCTGGAGTGGGTAGTTTTCCACCTCCTGCATTATTTAATCATTTGGCTTCCTTTCGTATTCTCCTTATTCAGTAATTAATTAAGAATATTGATTCAGGCAAAAAAATATATATAAAGAAATAAATAAAACGATGCAGGGAAACAAAGACACGAATAATAGCTGTTCTTCCTTTGCATTTTTGTTAGTCATAATTTCAATCTCGTCCAGTTACTACAATCGCCTGTGCAGTTGCTGTTGTTTATTAAATTAAAGAGACGTGATTGAGTACGGTGAGAGTGTCGCCATACGTAACCCGTCGCACCATCTGGCAAAGCGCTAGGACTGGTTTTTGTCTGGGAACATATTACAAAGTGGGTGGGTGCAGCAGTGCTCCAGGTTAATTTTGCTGTGTAGGTGGAACCTGCGAATCCTTCCTTACTGCTGATGGGTTTTTCTTGGATCTTTGTCGCTTTGTGTAATGCTCGAAATGTTATTTTACAAAGGTCTGTCTGTCTTTTCGTTGTAGTTACGACCTGGGTAAATGTTAGTATTTAGGAAGGAAAGTCAATATTGCGATGAACACCTCTTTTTCTAATTCCCTCATTGGGGTGCTACAAGTATAGTGAATGAACAAATCGTGATGAAGTCATTTCTGTGAATAAGACACCTGATTTTTATTTAATATTTTGAATTATAACCGAGGACAAACTTAATACGAACACAAAATAGGATTACAAGGTGCAAATCGACTATGACCAACAAAGTTCTTGATTATACAGTACTTCTAGTTAGGTATTGTTTTCTTTTCTCTTCTTTTAAGTATTTAACATGTTCTAATCTTTCCGTGTACTCTATTTTTTATAACCATTGTTTTCAGAACCGAGAGCGCAACCAGAAACTTGGGTGATGGCCGCAGTCTTCGTTTTCGTTGCTAGAAATGCTCTGAGTTTGGATTGCATTTTATTTGAATTTACTCTATATTTCGTTTCGCAATCGCTTCGCAATCAGAAGAAACCGTTGGCTTATCCGCTTTTCACATACGTGAGTATATCACCGCCTTAATAACGCTTATAAATAAATATATTTAGTTGACAGCCATCGCTGGTGTCCATGTTCGTTCCCTTTGAAATGGATTGTCGTTCTGTTCTCATAGTTCTGTTGTCGTAGATAACATGAATATAACATGTAAATCTGAGGACATCGATTTGAAGTCGTAGAACTTTCGAAGTCTCTAATGTGTACCCGAATAATGTTCGTCGTCTGTCAAAACCCTTTTAAAAAGACGACGACGTGACGTTCCACGTAACTTGAGGATTTCGTTTGTGGGAGATTGCGGAGTTTGGACTTGTGTATATTTTACGTAATGTGTGTTTTATTAGTAGATTTCGAGTTGGGATGCTGTGTCACTTGCACGTTAGGTTGACAATTTGTACAAAGATTTTTTTCCATAATATTGCGCAGACTTAGTGATATTTAGGTATGATTGTATCTCTCTCTCTCTCTCTCTCTCTCTCTCTCTCTCTCTCTCTCTAAGGCGCTCATTTTCAGGATTACTGAGTAGGCATTCAAATTTTCTCTCTCTTTCACACAGTTTTACGTGCTATAACATTAATTGCATCATTGAATGTTGTCACGAATCGTTTTTCAATTCTTTCTTTCTCTTTATGATGTAAACGAACCTTCCTTACAGCGTTAGTCACGTAAGGTTTGCTTACCCATGAAACGCAGCAACTTTTTAACATTTTTATGCATTATTTCTGTAGACATGAATTAGCATTTGTTACAATCAGTTTTATTCTTTTGTTTCAGGTAAGCGAAGGCTGCGAAGACACTGTACTGGAGGGTTTCTTGCAAGTAGTAAGTTGCACAGCTATATTTACAGTGAATTTCGCAAGATAGCTTAAGGTTTTCAATTTTATTATGGCTCATGAAGTTTGTCGCAGGTTTATTGTATCATTATGATTTAGAGATGGACTGTCACTTTTCAATAATGAAAAGTTGTTTTTAAATACGCAAGTAACATATGGGAGGGAAAGGGACTGGGGGTGCCCTGATTAGGTGAGTGTTGTGTGGGTGATGACCCCTGGTGTGTGATACCCACCACATTTAGGTCAGAGGCACAATGCTCCCGACTAGGGCAGGAAGGCAGGTCACATCTTGAGGTTGATTGTGGGTTACGGGAGAGGGGGGGGGGGTGTCGGAACCATTGAAAGCAGGCACAACGCCCACATTGTTGTTCATGGCTAGGGATATTTTTATTGCTCTCTCTCTCTCTCTCTCTCTCTCTCTCTCTCTCTCTCTCTCTCTCTCTCTCTCTCTCTCTCTCTTTAATATGCATAGATTCTATCGTCCGTTAAGTCGCGTTCTTAATGAATTTAGAATAATTTCTCATTAAAATCTGAATGTACACATCCATGAGTGATATAATATGATATATATATTGTATAAAATGTAATCACGAATTTTCTGTGAGGAACAAGGTAGCGAAATAAGGAAGACGGCTCCTTCACATAACTGACTATTGAGGAATTGCTTCATTTTGGTCATATGTATTGTGTTTTATTTTATGAAGGCTAGAGTTAGTATTGTGAAATGCAATTTTCTTCTTTTTTAAAGTTATTTTGATGATACAACATTGAACTGGAAATTTTGAAGCACCTTGACCATTGGTGATTTAGCAGCTTTTTCTGTCCTCAGAATACTTGTGTATGTATGAACCGTTATGACCTTCACATCACTACCTCCATCCACTTAGCTATATGTCCACGTTTTGAATCATTTTCGTGGAGGTTGCTGAAAGCGTGAAATTTGCTGGGATTGTTGCGTTATCGGTCGCATAACGCGGCATATGTCAGACGAGCGGTTAGGCGTTGACCCAAATTCTGTCTTCATTCACTCATTCATACATTCGTTTACGAATTGCGCACACAAGGAAGTCCCATTCGATGTGCTCTGTGGGATCTTCCTACCAGACGTGGAATGTTGGACCGAGCAGTTGTGGTCTCGCCTCTGGTCCGAAATTGACACTGGAACTCGGTTCTTAGTCGCTAAGCGTGTTTCTTTAGCTTTTGAATTTCATATATATTTAGCATAATTTTCGTGAACGGCCAAGATTGCATATGACGTTAATCGTATAATCTCTCTCCCTCACTCTGTTTTGCATGGCCACTCGATCATTTGCTGGACATGTCTCGGAATAAATGATTGGAGTTAAATAGTGACCGCATTTCATGGTCTACTGTTTGGTTTTATCATGCTGTACATGTACTCTGGCAGGAGTTTTATGACCATACGGGCGATATTTGAATAGCTGTTACGTATTTATGTTCATTCGTCAAGGAAACTATTTTGGTTACATTTACAATCTTAGGGGCATTGAATGTTGCATAAGCCAACTGTACTTGCAGTTGCAAACAACGACTGTTGAAAAAGTAGGTCACATCTTTTTTTTAACAGTATTCCCGGACATTATTTTTAGTGTTGTTTTGTCATTATGTTTGTTTAAAGTTTTTTTTTTATGGAATACAGCTAAAATGATGTTCAAGGGTTATTTAGTGTTATAATAGGTTTAGATGGCATCTTAGAATAATTTGTTATTCGCTATTGTGTTCTGTATTAAAGGAAGGTAACTGAGAACTGATACCACAAGTTGAATGCGTCAGTAAACCAGTCATATTTTGTTCCTCCTTTTGTTGTTTTGCTCAAATGTATGTGACCTTTTGCCGTTTCGTTATCTTATCAAAGTGGCGAGAGAAAGGGAATGTGGTCATGGACAGCATCCCTCTGTTCGTTCTGTTTTGTCCTTTTCATAAAGCGTTTATTGATTCTGTTCAGAAGTTGTCATTGGAATATGTCAGCTTCTCACGTTCGTGAATTTACGGTGTTACAATAAACCTTCCCGTGCGCCAGACCATCGTCGGTACCAGTTGAAGTTTGTTTGTGTGCTCAGTTGAAAAGTTTGTCGTTGACACGAAGTGACTTTCACCTAGTCACCTCGTGGTGGTTGGGTTACAATCCCTCGTGCCACGCTGGCACCAACTCCTTTCAAGATTAAAGGAAGAGGAATACACGCATCATCAGACATTTTCTGCATTCGTTCCAGGAAAATAACAGAGAAATTTTTAAAATCCAGTTACATAAAGTGAAGCCTTCATAGGGATTTTGATATAGGCAAACATTCTCAAAATAGCATCTGATGCGAAAGGTGACCTTGAACTGTCTAAATCAAACTTTAGAGTGCCCCTCCCTCCCTCCTTCCATACCCCAACCAATATGCTGAACGGGGAACCAGTTGACTGGGTCGTGATGGCACGTCAGAACGGTGTTGATAGATTGATGATGAGGACAGGAGAAGAGAGAGAGAGGGAGCGAGCGCGTCTGCTTCTAGAACTGGCCTGTCTGTTTTGTTGTTGTTGTGGCCGAGGAGGAGACGACGATGATGCTGGACGACTGACGTCAGGCTGCTCCTCCCACCGCAAGTGGTTTCTGGGTAAACAGTAGAGTGTGCGCGCGCGTGTGATGACGTCACTCCCCTGACCGATTTTGGGACTGCTTTGAGCTTCCGCTGGAGCCGAAGAGGGCGTCTAGGTAGAGCTTGTCAGACACCACGTGCAACGACTGACTTCTGGTTGACGGGTGATTCATCTCTTTCCTTCATTCTTTTCACATTGCATAGCATTTAAGGTTGGGGTTGTGTACGTATGAACTGTTCTAAGAATGATGACATACGGGTCATGTCATTGCAACGTTAATTAACTATTGCTAACTTCAGAAAAATTGCCGATTATTAAGTAGTGCGAAATATGTAATGTCAGATTGATTGATGGTTTGTTGCCGTTGCCTGAAAAGCAGTTCTGGTCAGGCACAAAATCTTCGTTGTTTGATTATCAGTTATCATAACCGTCCAGTACCAGTCTGACAGTTTTGGGAAGATGGAGATCATAAATTGAATGTGTTTAGATGCTATGATAGTCCGTATTCCGCATTGGTGACATTTGGGGAAAGAGTTAACGAATCGTTTTGAGAAGAGGAGGTGTCATATGACGCGGCTTGACGTATGTACATCCTCTTGATACTCGTCATCCAACGCCTGTACAAAGCTGTCATCCAGACATATCTTTGGACATGGCTTGTTGGGCTGTGGGATTGTATGCGAGACCCATGCGATAGCTTTTTGCATTTCACAGATAAGTGTTAGAAGTAACGAACTCGAGTGTCAGTCTGTCCACTGAGTCATCCATACCGGCCTCCAGGGTGTGGAATTCTTCATCGTCCGAGTTCTTCAATTGTTTGACGAGCTTCTTTAAACGTTGGATGTATAACCGTTTTATTGGCCTCTTGACCCTGGTCAGATGTCTTATTGCTCAAAGGACCGTTTGGTCCCAGATAACCTTCATTAGCAAGTTTTGAGGTCGAGATGGGATTTGACATGATTTTATATATAAAAAAAATCATGGGATATCTCAGAGTCCGAACATGTTATCGGTTTTCATTTCGACTAACGTATTTTTTTTTTTTACATTAAATTAGGTCACGAAAGATTTGGATTTTAATGACATCCTTTAGAATGGCAAGTGTATAAAAAATCTTTATACAGATAAATACGTTGAGTCCAAACAGTTCTAATAGAAAACAAAGATACTTTTTATCCCACCTTCACTTCTCAGCTGAATCCCTAGTCGGGGGTCTCTCTTTTTCATTGAGCTTTCTCCTTCCTTGTGTTTCTAATACCCATTGAGCGGCTCATTTCATGAAGGCACTTGTGGTGCCCCATGTAACTAGTCATTTAGCGGATGTCAAAAGATATGACGAAAGACGGCAAAAGTAATTGATTTTGTTAACCATTATGGGTCCTGGATATCAGGTAAATATAGGAAGGTAAATGATAGAGGCTATTTACTAAAATTGCGCCGCTGATGCATAACCTGCAGCTTCAATATATTAGACATTCAGTAGAGGGTTTGAGGTCCCTGTCTTAGGAATACACTCGGCTCATTCTTTGAGGGAAGATTGTATTTGGTAGCAGTTTTCGTTTGTTCAACTGTTGAGATGTTTCCACTTACAGAAGGTGGCTGTAACGAAATACTTTCATAAAATGACAACGGCCACGTTCATAATTTACCTGCCGAATCATGAAGAACCCCGGGGTTGTTCGGTAAACTTCCGTAAAATTACCGGCTTCATACCGCTTTCATAGAAGGCTCAGCAAAATTGCTTCAAACGCTCTCCCCCCCTCCCCCTCTTGCTTGCATACTCTTGTCCACCTCAGTTTTTCTGCATGTTGCAAGGACTCTCTTGTTCTTTGCCAGCAAGGGTCTTTCTTTCCAATACTGTGCTATCCAGTACTTTCCAAGCCGCCTCTTTCTCCTCGCAAATGCGAATTTTACATGGCCTACTTTTCAGTAACCAGTCATCTCCCATGTTCCTACTTCAGTCGGAAAGCAATATTGCGTAATATGGGGATTTCGAAGTAGAACAGCGTCGTAATATCCCAGGCTATCGCTTAAAAGTGTCTGTTGGTGCTGTCTTGTTCGAGGGTTATCAGTATCCATATTGTCAGTGTGTGTTTAGATACGACGATGCTGTCGGTGCTCAGTACCATAGGTCTTGAAAGCTCTTGTGGCCATGTCACCTTTTGCTTTAATTTTCCTTAAATTATGTGGGTAAATATATATAATTTATCGTCGCTTCGAGATTATTACTTACAGTGATCTCTTGTTTGACTGGACTTCTCTAGGCTTCCAGATTCGTTCTTTGAAAACTACACTTGCACGACAGATGCACACACAGGCCTCCTACTTGTGCAATGTTTGGGTTATTAATCTGAAAATGCACTTATCAAATATATATTGGCTTAACAAGTCTTGACGTTATTTATAGATGATTGTACTAGTATTTCCCCTTCTCTAGGTCCTTAAAGGTATTGCATCGCGTAGCGAATTGACACTGTAAGTCGAATCGTACGTGCTTTAATATTGGTCAAAATTGAAAATAATGTTAACGGATTTTAATGCACCGACTAGTAAGAGAGGAATATTAGCGAGTCGAGGAAAGGAATCTTGAGTTACAAAATATATAGTGATAAGAGGGTCGACTTAGACATTTTTTAATGCGTATGAGAGAGAGAGAGAGAGAGAGAGAGAGATAGAGAGATAGAGAGAGAGAGAAGAGAGACGAGGAGAGAGAGAGGAGAGAGATGAAGAGAGAGAGAGAGAGAGGGGGGGCATGGCTTTTAAACGTTTTTATCGTGATAAGTATATAAGGTTTTATAATTTTTCTCTTAAGCTGTAGATTCGGGAATTTTGCTGTTTGTCTTGATTATTATTTGTGAAGCTGGAGGTCATTGTGGTTAATTATTTTGGTTAAATCTATATGTACGTCCTTGTAATGCGTAGCTCTTTATCTGAGAGTAGCTTTTACGCTCCATGTATTTTTTTGACCTGCGGTTGGTTTGGGATTAATGGTTATATTTTTATATATATAACTGAGTTGAGTTGAATAGAGAATTTAAATTTTGTCTCGTTTCATTGTTTTACGAAACAAGTTGGATCTAAAACACAATAGAAAAACAGGCTAATTTAAAGGGGCCGGAGGTGAAGGTCTGGGAAATGTCGCTGGCAAGCATATCGTGACTGGTCTATCATTTTGAGCCGATCGCTCTCTCTCTCTCTCTCTCTCTCTCTCTCTCTCTCTCTCTCTCTCTCTCTCTCTCTCTCTCTCTCTCTGTGCGTGTGTGTGTGTGGAATATAGCTGGTTGGACGTAAGCGCTTTTGATTTTGCTGAATTTGGCTCCTCTGTATTGGACAGGAAAAGTGTAAATCAGTAGTTTCAGGACGTCCGAGAGCTTCATTTATACTTGCCTCACTTCCAGATTTCCTTTAACGGTAATTAAACATTAAATTAATGACATCACCAGTTATATACATATGTCAACTAGACTTCGCCATTGATAAGCAGAAACTCTTGTGAGCTAATGGACTGATGTCATTTATCAATAATAGAAACTGAACTGCTGTCCGAGTAAACGGTCTTGGAACTGCACACACACAATAGACTCGTTTTTGGGGGGGAACGATTGGCCCAAATTGTATTTATTGGAAAATGAACATGACTGGACCACTCTCCACGTGGCTCGTGGCTCGTTTTATCATTATCGTTTCCAATGAAAGTTAATCGCCATGAATTGTAGGCAGGTGGTGAGTCATTTTTTGGTTTTGAGAGTAGTAGGCCATCTAGGTTTCCGACATTTGTACGGAGTGAGTTTTCTCTTGTCTTATTTAGCCATGTCGAGAACTATGTTTTAAATTGACTGACGCCGAGTACGTTGGTTTGAGACTTTGGGAAATAGTATTGTTTTCCCTTTGAAACAAAGCGACTGACACTTGAAAGTCATTCGACGTCCGCCTATTACCTATACTATAGTACATGACTTGAGTGGAGGAGGCTGGTGTGCTCCTCTCAAGACTGAAAGTCAGCATCATAGCGATTTAAAGATGGCTGTTTTCTCAAGAGGGTTCTTACGTCTTTCAAATCGATCTTCAAAATAAAAATATCTTTCTTCTCCATTTATATTGATAAAATATTGATATTAATGGCGGTGAACTTGGAGCAAATGTTGCTACATACTATGTCGTTTATAATGCATTATAGTAAAGGTTGAATTACTGAGGAAGGTTTATCAGTTGCAATTTCCAGGTTACTTGACTGGCACACATTCCCGCCCCCGCACTAAACAATGGTGCACGTTGTTTGTTGGAGGGATGACCTCCCTCCCTTTCCCTTTCCCTCCTCCCTCCCTCCCGTCCTTCCCTCCCTCCCTTCTCCCTTCCTCCTCCTCCCTTCCTCCCTCCCTCCCTCTCTTCCTTCTGACAGCCCTTTCGAAACTTTTCTTGTGTAATTGTTGAGGTGCTTCTTCTTCTGTGGTTTTGAACAGAACCGCACTCATGACAACTTCTTCCTCCACTTTAATAATTCTTTCACGGGGTTTCTCTTCTTGGCCTTGAATATTAACGCGAACACCCTGTTGGGGCGTGACTCGGTCAAGGACCCTCCGTTAACGTTTTTGGAAAATCTAGCATTTCGAGTGATAAGGAAGTTGCGATACTTATGAGGTGAGCGTTCTCGTCTCTCTCTCTCTCTCGCTCTCACTCTACCATATATATATATCCATATATAGATATATATATATATATAATAATAGTATTATATATATATTTCATAATTTATATGATGTTGTTTAAGGGATGGCGCCAAAATCCTCCTGCCTTCCAGTTATCTCGGCAAGTCTAGGGATGAGGTTGGTAGCCTCTTACCATTTTTCTTGGGCTTGGCAAACGGTAACCAATTTACAGCCGGGATGACTGACGTAGGTTTAAGGCCGGAAGCGATCCGTGGGCCGAGTGTTGCACCACTCAGCCATGGTCTCTTGTAGCACACACACACACACACTATATATATATATATATATATATTATATATATATATATATATATATATATATATATATATATATATATAGATAGGTGATATTTGAGCAATGTACAGTGCATGCATTCTTATGAGCATAAGTCAAGGAATACCTTACATGTACTTAAGAAGCCCTCTTTCCCCTGAACCGGAAGCTCACCTTATAAAAGGAAAAGAACGGATAAAAGCTAATAAGAAACTGAGTAAAACTAAAATAACTTTATAATAAAGGAAATTGGATATGTGTGGACGCCATTTTGCGTAAGCAAACTGATGAAGGAAACCTAACAGCCACAAGCATCTGGTCTAATTTTAATCACCTGTTGCAAAGACGCTGATCCCCTAACTGTGCAAGGAGGGAGCTCATTTACATTTGGTTAGTATTACCGACCGGTCTTCATAGAGGCCAGTATACAAATGCCCCGTATAAAATAATGGCAAGGTCTATGTGCAAAATCGTGTAACGTGGGTAACATGCGAAGTCGCTCGGTGTACTGCTACTACGTACCAAGTCTGGAAGTCACTGGAAAGTCTTTGTTCGTACCAGTATCACACACCGAGACAGATTGTGGTGTGTTAAGCGTTGGCATGATCTCTTTTATAATTCAGTTGTATGCCGAATATTTTAATCCTCAAACGTACCCTTTAGTCATGACTGGTACTCGGTGTAGTGTGATTGCTAAACTTAAGAATGCTTGCAACAATCACGCTTATGAAAATAATTATAGATTTAAATCATACAGGTATGACCTCAAATGTTTATACCGGGTGAAGGTATTATAAACTGAAATTACTGATGTAAGGCTTTAGTTCTCATATCAACTAAAAGTGTAGTAGTCATTATTTCCATGCAAGATTTATTTTATACAAACTGTTACGCATAGAATGAATATATATATATATATATATATATATATATATATATATATATATATATATATATAGTGTGTGTATGCCTAGTATATATAGTGTATAAAAAATGCATACAATCATATACATAATTACCAAGTGGCTTTTTTTTATTAAAAAAATATTAATATTAGACTACAAATATCTTTGATATCGGAAAGGATGAGAGAACCTGGGCCTTGATTTTAGATACGACGGTAAGCATCTGGCTTTGACCGTATGGCCACCAAGGGACTTGAAAGATGATATAGCTTTGTGTGGGTGTGTGTGTGTGTGTGTGTGTGTATATATATCTATATATATATTATATATATATAGATATATAATATATATATATATTGCATGTGTGTGTTTATATATATATGCGTGTAAAAACACTTTATTCTTCATCGTATATATAATGTGTTTGTAATTGTGCACACTCCTGTATAAAATGTGTAGTTGTAATCTTATTGTTTCAAGAATTCATTTGATTCCTGTCAGAAAGAAATGGGAAAGTTTTTGCGGCTTCTGAAAAATATTGGTGATTTGCTTTGTCGCCTCTAGTAGGAAGGAAATGGAGACTGAGTAAGGCAAATTGTTTTTTTCTGGGAAAAAGGAAATTCTTTGTGTTATATGGAGTGTAAAATGTGTTGAATTAGGTATGTAAGGCAGTTAAGCTCAAAACGAATTATCCTTAAAGGCCAGAGATCCTTATTCTTGATCTTAAAGATTTTTAATATCACTTGAAAATCCGTTATATATATCTGTTCCTAAACTATTTCATCTGGCCTTCGCATTGCTCTCCATATAAACGTGCTAGTTTGAAGGTTACAGCTCTCTTCAGAGGACGTGAGGTTGGGTATCCTTGCAGAGTTCGATCTCATTGGAACTGTAAGTTGCTGACAAGAAGGCAGGTTGATGGCCACTGATAAGATATACAGCTCTGACCGAGGAACTGATTATATATAGATGTTGATGATTATTTTTGAGATATATTTAAACATTTATACATAGATATAGTAATCTATGACTATTTTCTCACATTTTCATTCTGATATCTCTGGAATATTTTCCTTTGCTGTTGGTTGTTTAAAGAGGCTGTGTTATTGCAAAGAGAAACCACACACACACACACACACACTAATGGGTTGTTTTGAGGTTGAGAAAGAGTTCATGAGTCATTTGCAGAGGAGGAGGAGGAGAGGTCAAGTGGATGGGAACGAGGCCTCGGGTTTACTGGTGGGGGGGAGGAGGGGTTGGTGGTGGGAGTCAGTCGTAACTCCTCCAATCTTCCCTCATTATCTTCTGCCATTGCGGTCGTCGCCTAAGACTCTTTTGCCCTCTCTCCGAGTCCGTTCCCATTCCTCCTCCCAACCCTCAGTTGGGATCCCCCATCACCTCCTGTAACCAGACAGGGTACCCATCAGTTAACCCCGTCATTAAACCCTTCCTAGTGCCCGGTACACTTGAATCAATCCCTCTCCAATCTGGTATGGTTGCATTAATTCCTCCCAAAACCTGGTGTTACTGATTAATCCTCCCCGAATTTGGCCCACCTGCATTAAGGCTTCCCCAACGTGGTATCAGTTAATTAACTATTTCCAGCACTTGTTCTCACTACTACAGTTTCCTTTTCCCAAACTGATATTGCTCCTGTCAGCTGTTTCTGGCCAGCTGCCATTCAACCTGCCTCGTAATTAATGGTGTTTTATATATTTTGTGTTGTTCTCTGCGTCCCTCTCAATGGTTGCATTATCTCCACATTTTTCGTGTGGCTTTTGGAGCAGACTTGACAAATAGGATTATTAGCGATAGGGTTTTATACTCCAGTGGTTGGAGGCAGTCGCAGTAGAGAAAATCAGACCTGTTGATTGTGAACTTTTGCGTCGGTAAATTCTCAGTGTAAAGTTGCGCATACAATAGTATTTGAAGCTGGCAATACCCTACAGCTACACTACATCACACATACTAGGAAATAGACGAAGGTCTTACGGTTCATGGTTTATTGGGGAGTATCGGAACTCCATTCACATCGTTGTTATGTATTATTTTGAAGATTTTATATATTGCCAATCATTTAATGATTACTTTATGATGTGGTTGGATTTTATCAATGTTTTGATGTTTCCAGCAAGGCAACTGATAACCTAAGTACAATACCTGGTTTGATTTAATGTGGATTTATAAAGTGTTGTTTCGAGTTTATAGATCACTTTATTTGTGCTTAATTTATGCTTACTTTATAGTTAACCCTGGAAGAAACATCAAATGTATTTGTTTTAAAATCCATGGCATTCTTTCAAGTATCCAGAGATAGTTTATGACGTGGGATGAATGATTTTGGCGAAAAACATTACAGTGGCGTATTTGGATTTTGCTTCTTTGTATTGTAAAAATCATTGATTAAAAAAGTAGGTCCGGTTTATAAATCGGCACATTACACTTTGATGTTTGAGCCTTTAAGAAGGCTTGCATAGGTCATGTAATGTTGAATGGTGTTATCTACTTTCATTTGTTGACGTCTTCATACTTGCAGTTTTCATTAGATCCGAAACGCAGAATAACTTGAGAAAGCTCGCGTTGAAATGTTTGAGCAAGTAACGTGTGTTTTATTCCTGAAGTCTCAGTCATTTGGTACTATTCATAAAATGCGGGTAGGAAATTTAAAGATCTCGTATTTTTGGTTTACTTGTCTGTAGATGTCTTGGAGTTAGTCTCGTGTTATATTTCGCTTCGCAATGTTGCTGGGAAATAAGAAGCCCATATAGTAATGGTAGTGTCACTCGGCAGTTTAGAGGAGAATCGTGTGAAGCGCTTCAGGAGATATTGTGGTTTCATCGTCGTCTCATGTAACTAAGATAAGTGGCCTCTGCTCTTCGCTTGGAAAATGAAACGAGAAAGTCTCTCTCGATGTCTTGTGTGTTGAGTAATAATACGTAAAGTACTTCTAAAAAATAAAGAGCAGTTTAAGATAACGTAATTTTATTCAGGCCCAACACATTCAAATGGAACACATCAAAAAACAAAATAATAATAATAATAATAATAATAAAAATAAACTTTGCCTTACTTTTGAAGAGAAAACTTAACAAAAGACAGTAAGAATTCAAGCTAAACAAACGTGTCGACAAATAGATCACACATAACATAACCAGTAGTTTAGAAATGTCAGGATAGATTAGGCAATAATTCATGACGCTCTAAAGTAGTATTAGTATGTCTTCAAGCTAAGTAGGAGAACCATTAACGTTGATAACACTCCCAGCACAAATGTTCCACATTCTTAACTTTGAAGGAAATGAGGGAACCCGGTACTGGGCAGTGTGGCGGTTTATTTCGACAGAATGTCCATGCTGAAAATCTGAAGAACTAGGCGTGCTGGCTATTTCCAGAAACAAAGGCGGTAGCAACTATGTTAAATTGGCCTACCTAGAAATGAATACGTAACAATTTTAGTATAATTAATAAGACTATAAAACCCCTAAAGCATTCCTTGTGGGGTTTGTAGTTGTAAAATGCAATGGTGGAGGTCTGCAAGGAAATGAAAACCTTAAAATATGGATGTTTGTGTATGTGTGTGTTTTTTATGCACTAAGAAGAAACGGCTGTTCAGTGGAGAGGTTTGAAGAATAACTACTTGAAACTGCAGCTTCTTATCATGATAGCGTGTGTTTATAGAGCATGATTCTTGTGTACACACTCGGCTATATTAATGGAATTCCCTGTGGAAATAGAGCGTTGAAAGCGAAGGCTCGGGAAAATAAACGACGAAATCGTACGAGGACAGACATTATCCTTTATGGGGAGGGAAGGAGGAATCCTCCACGCAAACAGAAGTCTCAAGGTCGGCCGCTCGTTTTTGAGACGAGAAGGTCGTATCAGGGTTGTTGCAACGTTCAAGTGCTCTCCCGGCGTCTTGGTTGCGAACGGTCAGGAAAGAGAGAGAGAGAGAGAGAGAGAGAGGGGAATAATCTTGGCGTGTGTTATCTGTGGCTGGGTCCTCGATAGATGGCATTCATTTTCCTGCTTGACAAGTCATATACCACCGATGTATTTGTAAATGGGTCGTGATCTGTTCATTTTCAGTTTAATAAAATTGTCAGTCGAAGTTAATAGAAGACTTAGCTTTCTTGAACTGCTTCAATACGTCGGGAGAAAATCAAGATTTTGATTCTTTAATGCCTGTTATTGACATCTCGGGGATTTAACTTAAACTGTAATGTTATTAAAGGAGCGGCGTGGAGCGGACGAACATTTCACGACTTTGTCCTTCTCATCCAGTTAGTTCACAAGAAACAAAGCAGTCGTCTTGCTTCCGGCGACTTGATTCTTTGAAGGGAGTGCGCTTGAAGACACGATGATCCTGCCGTCTTCATCTGTCGCACTTGAAAGAATTTTTCGCGTTGTCACAAGGATTGCCTTTCAAATGACACCTCTGAACCTGGCCTGGGATTTTTACGTCATTTGTTCTTATGGTTTTAATAAAAATGTTGTGCAAAATACCTGTTTTTTCCCAGTTGTAGATCTGGTTAGGTTAGAACAAGTTACGATGGTGTTAAGATATTGATACCTTTATACACAGTTTTAGAATTTAATTTGCGGCATTGTGGATTCAAGGTATGTTCTCAGAGTGTGTGGCAAGTTAATCTGGTCAAAAAAAAAAGGGGGGGGGTGTGGGGCTGGTTTAAAAGGTAAATTCAATGTTACCGTCTTTCATATTCATAAACATAGGGATTTTTTACGTACGGTATCCCTGAGCGGTATGTTGTTCATCGTTTTGATGACTTGCTCGACGGCAAACATGACGTTACCAATTTATGCCACAAACTCAACTAGTAACCATTGCTCATGAATATTATTAAAATGTACATCAGCCAATTGGGAATATTGCAATGAATAAATTTTGTTATTTGGAGACTAACGAACAATGACCTGTATATAACCCTCCCCCCTTTTTGTTTTTGCCAGCTTAACTTCCGACACTCACAGAAAACATATCTTGAATCCACAATGCTGCATATTTGATCTACAACTGGGATAAACCGGTATCTTGCACACATTATATATATATAAATATATATATATATATATATATAATATATATATATATAGATATATCTTATATATATAATATATATAATTATATTATAATGACGATGTTTAGTTGGATTTCAAAATTCCAATGTTGAGATCGTAAAACACTGGGCTGTGATATAGTCTGTGTACGACGGTCTTCCTTGTTTTGAGTTAGTTATCTTGCTTGACAGGACCTAAAGTTTTGGATGCCGTCCTTTCTGTTGATGATCATGTTTTTACGCTTGTCTGTATACTAACTATGTGGTCATTTATTTTTAACTTAATTTTTTTTTAGTTTCAAACTCGTTCCATGCAGATATTTTATTTTTGCGGAAGCTTGGTAATCGAGCAGACTGACTGTTGGTTAGTTCCCCAAAAGTCCGGGAAAATGAGCGCCAGTGACATTCTTCATCCTGTTGTATGATCTGGAGTTTTTCGTGTTTGCTTGGGAGAGAGAACTATTCCTGGCCTAGTGAGGAAAGATGAATATGATTGCTTTAAAAGGCCTGGGGGGGGGGGGGGGGAGGAGGCTAAAAAGGAATCATGACAGTGGAAAAGTGCGGCAGACACTTGTACTCTTCAAGAGAGCTTGCACACGGCCTGGCTGCGGCCAGCTATTGTAATAACGTGCTGGTAATATTTGTCTCACATTTCTGGCCCTTTTGTGTGTGTGTGTGGAAGACTTTGTGAATATTAAGTCTGATAGCTTGAAATACCATGCACCATTTTAACGGAGAAGTCGGCTGATTTTATGAACGCAACCGGAACACAAGCATGCTTCATCACACACACACACATATATATATATATATATATGTATAAAAAACGCTCTCTCTTTACTGTAGTCTACCCTAGTTAGCTGGTATCCAATTTGATTTCTGTAAGATTTGAATAATAGCACGTTTGTCCCAACCGAATTAAACTTCAGTAGTAAAGTCGGCTACTGAATTATGTAGTCATTAAGGAGGCCAAAGTCATATTTTCTGGACTGAACATGCGCCTGCATTTCTTAATCCACTGCCATGTATCGTATGAATGTTAGTTTCCACCTGTATATACACTCAGTTATTTAAAGGTATTAGCCGTGTATTCAGGTGAGGTAGTTAACACCTGGAACAGAATTGTAAAGGTATGTTTTCACCTCTCTCTCTCTCTCTCTCTCTCTCTCTCTCTCTCTCTCTCTCTCTCTCTCTCTATCTCCTTCTCTTCTTCCTCTCTCTCTCTCTCTCTCTCTCTCTCTCTCTCTCTCTCTCTGCATATTGACAATAGTTATGAAATATCCAAGTAGTTTATTTACGTTTTATTCAATGGATTTTGACTGTTAAATACTTAGTGAAGTGCCATAGGAGCTGTTCATTTTTGAAGTGAAATTTCCTTAATTGCTCAGGCGACGGAAGCCGCCGCCGTAGCCTGCCTGGAGAAAAGGGGAAAAGGCAGAGGAGGGAATTTCTCTCGTGGGTAACGTGATCTCCCGGTATTGCCTTGAAAACTGAAACGTCAGATGTCTTGCACTCCAGTCGCAACCGGATTGCCCTGACAGATGATGACGACGACGACGACGACGATGTGAAACGGTTAACATTCATATAAAAAGAGGTTTCTCCGAAGTCATTTTTAGCCGGTTCATCATTGATTTCTTGAGGTTATGTAACTCTCTCTCTCTCTCTCTCTCTCTCTCTCGCTCTTCTTCCTCTACTCTCCCCTCTCTCTCTCTCTCTCTCTCTCTCTCTCTCTCTCTCTCTCTCCTCTCACCTCACACTAATATTGAATATGAGTGTGCTATTTATGTAATCATTAACGTCTTTTTCAAGTCTTTGAACTTACGTAATAGCATTTGTATTCTTTCCTTTCCACTTATTAACTGAAAGAATTCATGTCTTTATGGTTTTCATTTTTTAAACTACCTCAATGTTTACTCTTTTTTATGATGATCAGATAAATCTACTGAATGATATGACTTCATATGATTTTTATCGGGGTTCCTCTACAGAGAGATGAATGTTCAGTATGGTTTCGAAATATACTGATTTTGATGACACTTCTCATAGGTTTTAGGAGTGGCTAAGACTGGCCCGGCAAAACTGAAGGTACCGAAGCATAACGTGTTTCGTATCATACGAAAAGTTACAACACAATTTTATGCACCTTAAAATTTTTTTTTTTTTTTTTTTTTTTTTTCTCTCCTCATCCGAGTCCTATCGGCCATTCCCATCCGCACCGAATTCAAGAGAGTTTTTTTTTATTGATTAAATTGCTAGCTTTTAATGAAAATGAGCATTGTTTCACAGGCCTAAAAAGTCGGACTATCTTCCCTTTTGGCTTATGTCTTGCTTGCTCGTTCAGTCCTCTACCATTTCCTTTTTCTTTAACCCTGGTTAGTGTGAAGTCTTGGAAGCTCTCCGTCGTGGCCTTGACTTAACATGTAAAAATCGTATGAAGCTTCTTGTCTAATCTGCCATTTTCTTGGATTTTGTATAAAACACTCTTGTCGGATACTCTCTCTGGGAAAGGGGAATTCCGTTTATAGTGCGCCGTTTGTCAGTGCACAGTGCACGAGGGTATTCCAAGCTGTCGCATTGGCAAACGAGTCTTCTATTACTCTGTGGTGGCTCACTATTAAAAAGATAAGTAAAAAGAGTAGAATTCTCGTGTAGTTTGTGAGTGACGTATGACCTATCAGTGCCCCCCTTTTTTATGACAAGTTTGTTTTCCAGAAAAGGATATGCTGATGATTGGTTGTATTTGTGGCGTGTTTAAATTTTTCAAGCTATTTTAACTATTTTGAAGTTAGCCTGCCACTTTGTGCTCGTTGAAATTCCTGGAGCCAACATCATTTCAATGTTTTCTAATAAGTGCTCATTATCTCGCTCGCTCAGGTACTATTTACCTTCCGTGTAAAATGCTGACGGTCCTTCAAGTACAGTTCCCGAAGCTGTGGAACACAGCACCCTATTCTTTGTATCGTGTAGATGGTCAGGTTCTCGACTAAAAGGCGTTTCACCAGTGGATAGGTGGGTTGGGAAGTTGAAAAGACCTTCAGTTTATTGCTACATCACTTACACCTGCCATGCAGTTTCACAAGTGCCGTTAAAGCCCCGTTAGATACTTCATTGATGACCAGAAGGGCTGTGCGGTAGAGCGACAATTGACCTTCTTTTGTGTAATGTTATCATTATAACGCTTGGTCATTAATTAATTGTGGGTCTTGGGATTTTACTGTTGAGAGATCAGAAACCCAGGATGGAGATTTCTTATCTACCGATCACGACATTTAAAAGTCGGTCAGTGGATTTTTGTCAGAATTTTAATTTTATGGTTATAGATTTAAGCTTCAAACAATTTTGAAAGTATCACTGTAGAAAATGTGGGGAAGCGGCTAAAAAGTCATTTCAGTGGATATGCATTAGTTGTCTTGGGTATTTTGTTTTTTTTATAAGGATGTGGCCACGCTTTTCAGGTTTTTCATAGTGTGTTAACGTGTCTCTTAGTATTCTCTTTCTTGTGTTTGTTCCGTATGCCAGTAATAGCATAACCGAATTGAGCCCAAACGCGTTTACGCTAGTAGGAAATAGCAGCCATGATACCATTGTTCCTTTCTTTTTCTCTCTGAGCTACTTCGCTTGGCCGACGCCTTGCGTTAGTAACAAACCCCCTCCACCTTCCCCCCCTCCCCCCCTCCCCGATGTATGTTGCTCGCCTTCCGACCAAGGACGCTCTAATACGCAGCCGTCGTGGAGATCCACCCACCTGTCCGTAAACCGTCTTTTGTATAAAATGTTTTTGAATACTGGTATAGTTGATGTGACATTCTTCCTTGTCATCAGCGTTATTTAATGGAAAGTTTCTCGCTTTCAGTTCTTGTCAGTTGTACTGTCTGAGTGAAACGCTAGTGCGGTCGTCAATATTTTTTATTAATGGTTTTTTTTTTACTGGAAGTATAGGGCGAGTAAGGATAAAGTGGGTCCGATTCCTTATTCATGTTAGACTCGAGCATATTACCTACTAAATTTATTTCTTCTGTTTTGATATATATAGCATCTTTTGGATATGGTAATTTATAAAATCAAATTTTTTTATCGGTTTCACTTGTGCAGTTGTTTCCTTAATGTCGCAGCGGGGATAATGGATTAAAGATAGCTTATATATTCAGAAATAAACCTTTATACCAAACTTATCAAGTTTTGTTAAATAAATCTCTCCATTCTCATATGTGAACACACAAATTGGTTGTCAGTTGGGTAATTGATGTACCTGTTAGTTGATGAATGTCTATTCTGTGTTGCTTCAGTTGTGTGTTTGTACTCCTGTCTTCATTTTATTTTTCCAAAGAACAAGTAGGTTACTGGGTCGAAAACGAGACACCATTGAACTCTTAATGAAACTGATTGGCTTGTATTCGGTTCTCTTGAAGCTTTGGTTGCCTGTCCAGAACGAGTATACGATTTTGAGTTGTCACTTTTTTGGTTGCTGTCTGCTCGTCAATTTGTTATTCTTGTTCACGGTGAAGGTTGGAGGAGACCCTCAAATAAACGCTGTTGCTACTATATCAAAGACGCTAGTGTTTGTCATCTTCTGGACAAAGACCAAAAGAATATTTAACTTCTCGGAGATGACTGTTCAAAGATTTATGTCAAGTTTGGAAAGATGTTTTTCTCGAAAAGATTCTCGGTCAAATCCCGTTTTGCTTTTTTTAATGCATGTACGCGAAATTTTCCCTTGAAGTGTGCTAGGGGATTTAAAGTTGTAGACCTAAGGCTAATTAAAATATTGAGTATTTTGTCATTATGAGCGTGTTTTATATATGACGCATAATTCTTTCATTCCTGCTTTCATAACTAATAGATTGCCTTATTCAAAATGGTAATTGTTGCTCAACCTTCCCGATGGCTGTGATTATATATATAATATAGTATATATATATAATTTAAATATTATATATATATCTATATATATATTATCTGTGTGTGCGCGCGCGCGCGCCTGCCTCTTTCGAAATGAAAGACGTATATATGATTTGGTTCCCTCGGACCAATTTAAAACCACCTGTAAGATGTCTACCTTCTGCCATAGCGTGTCTGTTGAACAAACAAATGGTCCGTGAAGTGCGTTGTGTAAGAGAATATGAAGAGCAACATGTTCCTCTGGCAATATACAGAGAGAACGATGTTCAAATAACAAAGGAGCCTCAAGTTTCAGTTGTGTTGCATAACTAATACCTGACCTGCTTTACCGGTTTGCAAGGAGCTTGTGATATTCTCTCTCTCTCTCTTCTCTCCTACTCTCTCTCTCCTCTCCTTCTATCTCTCTCTCTCTCTCGGCGTTTGACATACAGTTATAATAAATTGTATATCCAAGGTCGTATGCACTAAATTTTGTTGTGATAAGATTTATATCGGTCACTTTGTAGCTTTGGAAGCTGTCGCCACACCGCTATTGTGCTTCGCAATTGTTGCCACCTCATGAAATTTGAAAGAAGTGGGTTGCTATTTTGAAGCGTCGCTGATCTCGTCCCACTGAAGCAGCAGCGTTTTGCGAGGTCCGTTTCTCGGGAAGGTTGTGTGTGCTCTTCAAGCAACTTTCATCACTAAGGCACCTTTAAAATGCCGAATTGCATGAAGACATTCATATGTCTTTTAGAAACGTAAATAATACAAAGTTGAATTGAGGTATTGCTTAAAAAAAGCTATCGGATTATTGCTTGGGTGCGTTTGTAGGAGAGAAACAGACAAGCAAAGCAGCCCCATTATAGGCTACTTGAAGTATGGAGTTGCGTAATGCATTAATAAAAAATTGATATCACTTGACCTTCCTCAGACAAACACCAACGAGAAACCTCAAACCTTCAACCAAATGAACTAACCTTAATTGTCTTTATATTAGATTTAAATGTCTGTTAAGCTGGAAGCTGTATTTGGAGTTTTTATGGATGCCCCACGCATCAGTTTGAGAGAAGTGGCGCGGAGCTGTCATGACCCTGTCAACATATATATACAGAGCGTGCTGTCAGGTGGAGACCGTGTTGCCTGCCCTTGGGAAAGCTTCCTCCACTGTTTTAGTGGAGCCAAACTGATACGACCGCCACCTCTACCTATATGGCGTAGTCAGTTCACGTTGAATTGAACGCAATGTTCAACATTTTGATGTCATCGTCCAGACCTTCTCTTCTTGCCTCTATATAAGTGAGCCTCTGTGTTTAGAAAGATACGTAACGTTCCTAGAATTGGGACAGCTTTCTCGACCCTCTGGCCTTCATTTTTCTTTTACGGCGTAAGAGCACTGTAGTTTGTTTACAAGTAGAAATATTCGGATTAAAAGCTGATTTTTATATTTTTTATGAAGCTGTAAATGGCGTTCATGCAACGATATGCTTGCAGAATTTCAGCAGACACAATGTCACCGATCATAAGATGGCCAAATGATATCTCATGTCCAGATATTTTTCACAGTTATGTACAGTTTTGTTCAGTGGATCTTTTTTTTTTTTTTTCCAAGTGGTTAACTGGAGTTTAAAAATAACTTAGCTTGTTTACCTAACCTTATAATGTGTGCACATGTGGTCTTGATAATTGCCAGATTTCCTCGTGAGTCAGTCTGGTAGTTGGACAAAGGGGCACTTCCCCACGGCTATTAGGCCAATTACGGTGGTAATGCCATTGCAACTATTCTGTATGTAAATGGGAGCCATAATTCCCTTAATATCAGTCTATTACGTTCTATAGCATATCTCGAGTGATATACACACGATATATATATATATATATATATTATATATAATATTATATATATATATAATATATATAATCTTTTCTAGAAAGTGATAGATGAGTCCGACCGTGAGTGTACACAGGTTTATGCGGATTTAGTTTTGTTTTGCGGGCGACGTCATCCAGGTCTCTGTGTTTGCACTAGTCATGTATTATTATTTTTTTTTTTTTTTACACTGTAATCAGTATTTACTTGTAATATGTTGATAGACAGTATTTACATGCAATGTGTTGAATAGTACGCTTTGAAAGTAGTTATAATTTATTTATTTATTTATTTTATTTTATTTTATTTTTTTTATTTATTTTTTTTACACTTACGGTTTGTACTCGGAAGGGTTATACTGCGGTAAATAGTCTGATTTTTATGAGTTTTAACACTAGGTAGACTGAAGTCTGCTTCTCTAAAAAGTAATTTTTTTTTTTTTTTTTTTTTTTTTTTTTTTCTCTCCATATAAAGGTTGACGACTTGATTGCATGTAGTGAATAAACTAAAGAACTATCTTGAAATTTCTGGTCCTCAATCTCCCTTTTGCCTCTTGCACACCATTACTGTAAAAGTGAATCATTATTGTACTCACAATAGGAAGATCAGTATTAAAATAAGTAAATAAACAAAAGAATATAAACTTGACGAATTGCGTCGTCCTCTTTTTGTTCACTTTCACTGTTGGTTTTATGTTGAAGCCTCCACAGGGACGTTTTCAAAATAAGGTGCAGCTTAGCACCTCAGTGTCGTGGTTGGTATGGTGTTTGCGTCCCACCTTGGTGGTCGCGGGTTCGATTCTCGGCCATTCCATTGTGGAGTGAGAGATGTGTATTTCTGGTGATAGAAGTTCACTCTCGACGGGGTTCGGAAGTCACGTAAAGCCGTTGGTCCCGTTGCTGAATAACCACTGGTTCCATGCAACGTAAAAACAACATACAAACAAACAAACAAAATAAGGTGCTTATATTTTTTGTTGTCTTTTAGAGTTTTCTCAATAATACGTATCGTAGCTCCTAGGATAGGAGAGTCTTTGGTTTTTTTCCACTTAAGGCGTGTGTGTGTGTTTTTTATTATTATTATTATTTTTTTTATAGAAGATCGTTAGTCAAAACCAGGATCCGCACTATTTTTCGCCGTTAACATTTCTTCATCTAATATAATATATACTATGCTCTTACTGCCATCATATGTTTTATATTTAGTATCACTGGCCTTTCTTGACGCATTTTTCACATTTTAAAATGTTGCTGGCGCATTCATGTGATTGTGATTTTCACCACACCTAGGCCAGACTTGGTCATTTCTGTAATTTGTTGCGCTTTGACCAAATTCCTGACATGTATAGCATTGAGAGTGTATGTAACAGTCGTATACTATGCATCGGCTATACATTATACACAATTTGTCATCTCTATCATAAATAGCATTTCGTATTTGTGGTGTGCATTTAATGATATAGTGCATATATTTGTCATCTTTGGCTTTCAGTTCCTTTACAATTTTTAGGTCGTCCTCTTCAAGGATGAAATGACATATTCGGTACATAGGTATACTACTTTTATTTTGAGTTAAGTCTATCCTTCTCACTCACTGATATATATTGCTGAAATAACTTCTTTTTTTTTTTCTCCTCTGTCTGGAAATCTTACATACAAGTGTCCATTACAGAAGAGGAATAATGACTCCAAAGGGCATGCCCGAGTGCATTTTAATAATTAAATCTCTTATATGCCTGGTTAAAATCGGCAATGTTGTTTTTCTAATGGCTACTATAGGTTTTGTTGCATGTTGTGTGTTTACTACTAAGTAAAGATATTAAAGAAGTGTATGAACCCAATATAAATAGTGTGTGCGTGTTTATTTGCGGTCGCGTGTATATGTAAACGACGACGAGGTAAGTAAATGGACTAATTTATGAACCGCCTGATCACTGATTCGAAATGAGAAGGATGAAGGAATCGGGAGTTTGCAGAGACGCCACACAATGAAGTGTTCATCTCTCTTTTTGCGTCAAGTGACAAATTCGTTTTCTTTTGTAACTGAAAAACTTACAACTTTTTAAGGGAAATCTACAGGTTATGGTTATGATGACGTGTGTTTTGTGATAACTATAAAAAGAAAAGTTGGTTTTTAGAACACGTTGATGATGATGATGATGTTGCTTTTTTGTTCGTGTTATTTTGATAGCATCTCTAATTCTAACATTCAGCAAATCAAAGACGCAGATGCACCCGGAAATATGATGCCTGTTAGAAAACCTAAATTGGAAAAGAGGTTTCCTCATTTGGCGTCGATTCCGGAAGGATGTCGTTGCACACTCGGTTCGCTTCTTCCTGGAAAGTCACCAGAATTCTTACGTTTACATATATTGTTAAGACTCGCCAAACTGCATCTTATTAGTACATTATGTAATTACATTAAAATAAAGAGTACATTTTAAATTCATTGTATAGCTTTCATGCTTTTCCGTCGTCTACAATGCACATTTTATCAACCAGTTAGGTAATAAATATAAAAAATGAAGATGATATGACAATAACAGGAAGAAGTCTCATATTCCTATACCAAGCAACCGACTTTTTCACAACATTTTCCGGTCATTTAACAAACATCATCCAACACCAATAGAACCAAGGGCTTTCGCTTTTGCAGAATTAAAAGAAAAAAAAAAAAACGGACCAAAAGATGACACATGGAAAGCCTACCCACCCATGAGGGCAGTGAACTTTTGACCGTCAGAAAAAGATGGCGGACCCTCTTCCAAGTAGACACTCCTCCCCTCCACAGAGAAACCCAGGCAACCTTCCCCGAGCGCCCTTGCATCAACGCTGCTACTGCTCGCTCTGTGTGGCGGGTCTTAACAATATATGTACACATGAGAATTCTGATGACTTTCCAGGAAGAAGCGAACCGAGTGTGCAACGACATCCTTCCGCAATCGACGCCAAATGAGGAAACCTCTTTTCCAATTTAGGTTTTCTAACAGGCATCATATTTCCGGGTGCATCTGAGTTTGTTTTGCTGAATGTTGGAATTAGAGATGTTATCACACAAAACACACGTCATCATAACCATAACCTGTAGATTTCGCTTAAAAAGTTGCAAGTTTTTCAGTTACAAAAGTAAACAAATTTGTCACTTGACGCAAAAAGAGAGGTAATAACTTCATTGTGTGGCGTCTCTGCAAACTCACAATTCCTTCATCCTTCTCATTTCGAATCAGTGATTAGGTCGTTCATAAATTAGTGCATTTACTTACCTCGTCTTCGTTTTACATACACACGCTACCACAAATAAACACACACACTCTCTCTCTCTCTCTCTCTCTCTCTCTCTCTCGCTCTCTATCTCTCTCTCGTCTCTCTCTCTCTCTCTCTCTCTATATATATATCATATATAGATATATATATCTATATATATATAGATATATATGATAGATATATATATGATATATATATATATATATATATATATATGTATATATATATATATATAGATATAATATATATATATATATATATATATATATTATATATATATATATATATATTATATATAGATATATATATATTATATATATATATATATATATTTATATTTATATATATATATATTATATATATATATATATATATATATATATATATAATATATATATATATATATATATATATATATATATATATATATATATTTATATAGAGCTACAAATGTCCTTTAATATCTAATTATCTCTACCTCGGAATTAATATATTTTCATATATGTTTAACCTAAGGGGAATTTATTCAGCGATAATAGAATTGCCGGCCGACGGGCACGAACCATCGACATCTTCAATTCCAGGACTGGCAGTGAAGCCTTAGCCAACCCCGCCACCGCAAGAGATATAAGTTTATGCCGCCTCCCATCTCAAATACCTGCCGCGCTCTGGTATTTTTAGTTTTGGAGACTGCATCAAACCCATTTCATCCTCGGTAGCGTGGTTGTGCTTTTGCCCACACGTTGTCATTATATAAGTCATATCACATTACCGTGATTCATATACATATATCGAGCTACAAATGTCCTTTAATATCTAATTCGCTCTACCTCGATTACTAGTTAAGTAATATAACGTGAAATATGTTTTTTAAAAAGCATCATCCTGTCATTGAAAGATATCCTAAGCACAAAAATCATTATTAAACATGAATGCATTAACCAGCATGGAAAAGGCTGGTTATTAAAGAACTAAGTCTACTAAAACATAGAGTATAGAAACATGACTAAATAAGTTGGAACTGAGCTCTGTAGACTGCAAATTTTCCATTTGGATTTTATATGCTTTTTAACCCCAACCATTTTATGATTGGTCTTCCTGACTGCATGACAGTTGTATTTTGAATGCCCAGAAATGCCTCCTTTCTTGAGTGCCAGGGTGCTAGGTAACAAAGTTCAATTCATGGAGGTTGGTATTCTACATGGAATAGAAATGTACTACTGTGTTTTAATATTTGTTTCTTTTTGCTTAGTAATTTATTGATTTTATCAGTTCAGTTCATAGATTTATTGACGATTTGGCATGAAGGTAGTTTTATTTATTTATTATTTAATGTTTTTTTTTTTTTTTTTGCCTGAGTTTTGACATCATAATACACTTCTTGAAGAAAACAACACACTAGATAGTTGTTTTGAATACATTTGTTTAATTTATCAAGTTTATTTTTCTTCCATGCTGTACGTGCAGTGGTCCTTAGTTGTGTTGAGTGTTTTATTTTATAACAAGGCACTGTAGTTGTTGGCAGTTTTAGGAATGTTGACTTTACATAGTGTACTATTAAGAAACTACAATTACAAGCATCTTTCTTTTTTACAGGAGGCGTTAAGAGAACGAGGACATTACAGTGATGATGAGAATACTACTAAACCCTCTTCCTGTGGTGCTAAGAGTGGAGGCTCTTCATCCACAACTCAGTCAGGCAATACAGCTTCCTCTCTGTCAAATGCTACTACTCAAGTCTCACAGTCAGAAAGTGTCAGCAGCACAGTGCTTGATAATTCATGTCATCTTACTTCTACTGTGCAAAAACTCTCTGCTGAAAACAAACACCTTAAAGATCGGCTACTTATGCTTGGAGTTAACTTGGACTCTTCTCCCCTCTCTGACCAAGAAAAGGAGTTATTACAGAGTATAGTCTCCACAGTGTCACAGGTACTACTCCAATCAATTTATAATTTCTCTCTCTCTCTCTCTCTCTCTCTCTCTCTCTCTCTCTCTCTCTCTCTCTCTCTCTCTCTCTCTCTCTCTCTCTCTCTCTCTCTCTCTCTCTCTGAGTACTTATCACCTTCCCAGTCTTTAATGAATTATACTTTTAAGTTTTTTTTATAGAAATGGTTTGTTTCAAAGTGAGTGAAGGCAGCAGATTGCTTGATTATTTTGCAAGAAATTACCCGTCAGACTTATAAATTTTAAAGGCTGATAAAATGATAAGATAAGAGTGCTAGCAGAAGAAACCTTATCACAAGAATACTGTATGTATTGATTAGAGCATAGTACTGATAGTCATATGTTCTGAACTTGTGTGTGTTGGGTTTTCATTGATGGAAATTGCTGTGATTTAAACTCTGTGTTATAATCAATGCAGAGGGAGTTATGCCAATGCAGTTTTGTTATATTTTAATTGATAAATTGACTAGAAAACTACCAAGGAAGTTGTGTAGATTTAGTGTTTCTGTAGATTAAGTGTTTCTTAGTTAAAAAGAAGTTATGTCTCTCAGTTACCATTCTAGTTTGCGCCTTTCCAAGGAAACATTTCGAGAACTTGTATCAAGTGGCATTAAGAAAAAGAAAAAAAGTAAGGAAGTGCTAATCACAGAGCCTGCAGAAAGCTCTCAAAGCTGCATGGAGACCTTTGACAAAGTAAGATGGCATAGTGGGTGTGACTGAATGATTGGTTCCAGTAAGCAATACCCAGTCATTTGGTTTTTGAAAACGTGCGTTGTAGATATCTTGGGTGTTATCATTTTTGTGTGGTGTATTAATTTGTAGTTTGATTAGTTATATAGGTGCAGCGTTATGTTTTAGATGAAAAATGGGCATGAAACTATAGATAAGTAATTTTTTTTTTTTTTTAGTAATATACTGTATTTTATTAACTGGAAATATGGGTTTGTAAAGAATGTTTGAAAACTTTGTGTTTGCAACTATATTTTTATTAGGGAAGTTGTCTGTAAAGAATTGTTTTTACATGACATCATGATTTCAAACATAGTAAGGTCCCTTTACTACATTTTCAGAAGTGAATGATCATCTTGTATTCTGTGTTTTGTGGCTCAGATGAAACTTTGTTTGTGTGTGCATCTAATGTGGTTTTGAATATAAAGATTTTACTTAAGCAGTTTTCATTGAAAACTTATTAATAGTCATGGATGACTTTGTGATGATGGTAATTATGCCTCGCTTTAACCATTTAAGTTTAGTCCATTTTACATTTTGATCTCTATATGGTATTGATTTTTTTGGTGTAATGGACCAAGTTAGTCTGACAATCATTTATTTTTTTTTTATTTTTTTCTTTTTTGTTAATAGAATGGTGGTGACGGTCCATCTTCGTGTGGAGATCGGGCAGAATGGGACAACAAATCAACTTCAAGTTACTCTGAATCCGTTGCTTGTTTACAAGATCGCATCCAACAGATGGAGGAGACTCATTATTGGTAAGTGTTTCATCTTAGAAGTTGGCAAAAATATTAAGACATCCTATTCATTGCACGTAACTTAGTACAGTGGTCCCCCTGTATTTGCGTAAATGGCCTATTTTGTTAGTTAAAACTCGAGAAAAACCCACTAAAAATTTTTATACCTGGTTTTTTCAATAAGTTTTATCACAAAAAGTGCATTTTATGATGAAATTGATGAAAACAAAACTGGAATTTGTGGATTTCCTCATAGAAAAATACTGCGAATCTGCAGATTTCCCACGAATACGGGGCCCAATGTATAATGATAGAGTAGATATTTTTCCTTATTTACATTCATAGGGTCATAAAGACATCTTTCTAAGTTGTAAGCTTATTACTATGTATTTGAATTGTATTATAACCAATTCTCTCAGTTGTTGAAAGTGAAAAGCTTAGAAATAATTCTCTTTGAACAGTACAAATGAAGAGTTACAGGCAACCTTGCAAGAACTGGATGATTTACGAGAACAGCTTTCAGAATTTCAGCTTGAAGTTCAGACTCTGCAAGAGGAGAAACAGGTATTTCATTTGTGACTTTTACATTGTAATTACTAGTATAATTTTGCTGTTCAAATGGTATTAGTCTTTAAAAGATGCATTGCAGAAATTACAACTTAAGTTTATTGTAAACAGTATAAAACCTTTAGGTTGTAGTTTAATTTTGATCAAGTTACTGTACAAAGTTCACATGGATTTTTATATGGTTGACTATACAAGTAATGCATGCTATGCCCTCATGTTTACATTTTAACTCTTACTTTACTTAATTTTTTCCTTACATTACTGGCCATAATGTGACATTTATGTATGTACTAGTTTTTCGTGTAATAAATGAACTTTTATTTTAGGTTATATTGGAAAGTTTAACCCAGCAGACAGAAAAATTAAATGAAGCACGCAGTCATAATGATACTTTGAAACAAATGTTAATCCAGCAGTCTGAAAACAGTCAAGATTTGTCGCAATGCGAAAAGACACAAAGGTTAATGGATCTTCTGAAGGTGAGGATTTTTTCTGTGTAGTGAGTTTGTGAATATCCTTGGTTAAAGGAAAAATGTTTTTTATATTTACACCTAAATTGGGATCAAGGCTTATAGTGATGAGCATATCCAAAATGAGTGAAGAATTCTGTAAGTTAAGAAGTCATTGATATATTGATGTAAAGACCATAGTAGTAATTGTAAAGTTTTTATTCTTGAATAAATAGCACTGGGACTTTTTCTCAAGTTCTCTAACCTGATTTCAAATTGATGACTTTTAAGTTATTAAAATTCATTCAGTTGAATTGGAAATCGTGTAATCTTACTCTAAAATACAGGATTAGCTGGAAGGATCTGTGGTATACATACTGATTAATGAACTAAATTGATTCCAAACACTTCATGCTGAGCATGAACAATATGTATTTCAAGCAAAGTAGAAGTTTTAGTTAATGCTTGGAGTGTGACATTGTAGTGGCTTGGTTTTGATTAAATTGTGTATAAGTCCACAATTTAATTCCATTTTAGGGCTGCTTCTGGTTACTGCATTGAATGACTGGAAATAATTAGATGTAAATAAAGAATGTATTGTCAGCTGGAAGTAGTTAGACATGAATAAAGAATGTATTGTCAGCTAGATGAAACTGCACGTGTCTTGTGCAATGACCAAAATAAATTTCAAAAATCAACTTGAGAGACTTGGAATGACACTAAACAGATTAGTATGGTATTTTTTTTTTCTGATAAACTCAAGAGTAAATGGACCAGATTTAAAAAAAATAGCTAGAACATTATATAAGGAGGAGAGGATTAAATGCAGTAGCCTATACATAGTAACCCATAGGAATGATACCAAGTCTTGTTAATTTGATAAGGATGCAGTAAAATTTAGGTGTTTTGTCTTTAATATAAATGAGCTTTTGATATTACAAGGAATGATTTTTATGTAATAGGGTTTGGGAACAACCACACATTTAGTGGGGGAAGACAAAATCTAGAAAGAATGACTGTTGAGAGGTATGTATGTTTAAGGTAATGTACAAGTGGATAGCAGTTGATTTAACACCTGAACCTTTAACTTACGCAAAACTTTTCATGGTAGTATACAATGGGTCACATTTCCTTAGTATTAAATTAGGCTCATTATGCAAGGCTTTCTGATATGTGAATAGCCTAACTATAAAATCCATTTCTCGTACATTATTTGTTACCAACAGTACGTGGAAGTGTTTGATGGTCATTTGATTTCAGAGGTTTTACTATATTGTAGCTCTGCATTGTAAGTATTAAATAAAATGAGCTTTAAGGAAATGTTTTTTCAAGTTTGTTAGATTTTCATTAATGTAATTTCAGTTTTCTGAAGTCTTAAGTAGCAAGTTTTGTTGTTGATATTTTGTCAGTTGAATTTCATTGACAGGTTTGTAACTTTTATACATTTTTAAGCATTTAAAATTTATTTCTTGTTAACAGAGTGCTCAGGAGGACAGAGAAATCTTACAATTAAAACAAGAGGAATTAGAACAACAAGTAGCTACTACCAAAGATGCAGAAGAACGTTTCCATCATGATTCTCAGCTCATCAGAGACAGGTTTGTTTCAGTGACCCTAAGTAATACATTTTCTTTTGGGATCTTGACAGAATTTATGTGAAAAACTACTGAAATTGGTATTGTTTTCTTGTACAGAATGAAAATGTTGGAGTCCATGGTGGAAGCAGCTAACAATGAAAAAAAGGCTGCTGAAAACCAGCTAGCGGAAGCTCTAGAGTCAAATAAAGCTACAGAAATTGAGATTGCCAGATTGCAAACTGCCTTAGACAGTGCAAAAGAAAAGGTAAGATGATTTCCTTTTCCTATGAAATTATTCAGCTTTAGAGAAAATGTGATTGCAACATTGTTCCTATGGGCTGCTGAATCAAGAATAAGCCATAAACCATTAATTAATTATAAAAAATTGTGTGCAGTAACCACAGAAGTAAATGTAACAAGTTAAACAGGACCATTTGTGTCATTTCTGACACACAAGGTGAAATTTTTAACTGTAAAGTTAGTGTTGGACAAATAGGGTGAAAAAGACCGAGGAAAGAAATGAAAATATAACAGAAAGTAATGCACTCCCAAGGACTTTGGTACTCTCTACTGTGAGTCACACAAGACACTCTTAAACTGATAGTCTATATGTGGTAACTTTAAGAGGGGAGGTCTGTCCATGTGTGAACATTTTTCCCTGAGGAAAATTGTTTGTCCATTGAGAAAAAAAACACTATTGTTTATGAAGACTTGGGGAGTAATAGGGACCTGGGGAATTTAGTGTTTTGCCCATGGGACTTGGGCATTTGAGTGAAATACTTGTGCTAGTTACCCCTCGGTCTAATTCAGTTTGTTTACAACATAAGTATTTATTAGTTACTCAGATATGCTGATATTCTCTCACTGTATCCTTTTTCAGTTTGAATATTTCATAAAAGTGTTTCAAATGAGTGCATTTATGGAAGGAGTTCTGAGGATTAGGGGACTGGATCATGTTAATAGTGGTGGTCACTTTACAGATAACTGAATTGGAAGCTGCTGTAATTTCTGGTGAGAAGAGCGAATTAGCTGATGTCCTTGAAAGAGTTAAACAGGAGAAAGACACTTTAGAGAAAGAAAACTCTGTATTACAACAGAAAATAACCACTGTTGCTTGTGAGAATGAGAGGTTAAAGGACCAGATATCTTCATTACAGGATGAATTAATGGTAAGCTGCATAATTTTCTTTTGTTGTAGCATTCAATCTCCAACATTGAAAAATTTGTTATGTTGGTTTTGAAGCTGTCTGTAATCCAATTGTCATGCAATTAGTTGTTCAGAGGACAAATAACTTGAGTTTGCTGTAGAGGTATTTCTCGGAATGTTTGTTGCTTCCTATATAGAAGAATAGCGTATCACAAGCATGGATATCACCTTATAAATTGATCCTAAAGATTGAATTGTAATTAAGGTTCAAGATCTTTTCATCAAGTCAACTAACAAAGTAGTGGAGCCAAGTGTCTGAATCTGACTTGTGTGAGTTCCATTAGTTTTTGTTCACAACTGATGTTCTTTATGCACTGGTAACATTAACAAAACAGAATTAAGTACTATATGGTTCATGGCTAACTTTACTGTTCATTCAAGCATGGTATTATAACACCTTTACAGAAATTCTGGCAAAAGTGCATTGTAATAACCAATGAATGCTAAAACATCAATAAAAACCGCTTGTAAATCAAATACACAAAGGTGAGCTCATTCCGTTTGGAATTTATTTGCACAGTTGACTGTACAAATAAATTGCAAACAATTTGTAATGGTATTCATTGAGAAAAATAGGCTCCAAACTTCCAATTCCAGAGTCTGGAAATAATGGAAATGACAGGGTTCAATAGCAGATACTATTCCAAAGTTTAACAAATTGGGTTGCATAGGATATGCAATACATTTTGGATTAAGCGCATTTTATGTAAATGAAATGTGTTCTACAACAGTAAAAATGAACAAGTCTGATGTCATACACAGTCAGAATTATCATGCATTTTCCAATACTAGATTAGTCAAATAGCAAGTATATATAAATCGGTAATTGATGATAAATCAAGCTACAGTAGTCCTCAATTTTAAGCATAGACAAGTATGAGTTCTTTCTAAAAATATATTTTATAGATTACAAAAATAGGTACCATAAAATTACATAAAACTTCTGTTAGATGTTAAAATGCAAATTGCTAATCATGCCAGTGTAAGCAATATAGGATTGTGATATTTTATATTGATTTCTTTAGTCTTGTGAAAGTTTCATTATACGTAATGAGATTTGGAAATGAAGGAAAGAAAGGTTCATTAAGCCATTTTGGATTTTTACTTTAAACTTCTGTTAGATGTTAAATGTAAATTGTTAACCATGCCAGTGTAAGCAATATAGGATTTTTCTTTAGTCTTATGAAAGTTTCATTATACATAGTGGGATTTAGAAATGAAGGTTCATTAAGCCACTGTGTGCCTGCAGTGATTACCTTGATACTAAACTTTAAGATAACTGCCTTTATTTCACAGGTAGTTTATTTATGAACATTTATACAAAGAAGAAATGCTTGTATGTATGTAAAACATGTCTTTGGCTGCATGTCATTCACTTAAAATGAGTATTTGTTTTCCACTGTATCAGGACAATGCAAAATGGCTAAGTTGGCCCCAGTACCTGGACTTTGGTCCTAAACACCATACATCCACCCATACCAATTAATAAGACTTGAAATTGTTTCTAGGTATCCCGCAACAATGCAAAAAGTCAGCGGGAAGATGCTGACTGGAAGACATCTCAACTGGAAAAAGAAAGGCACCATCTTGAGGAGGAGATGGATATGTTAAGAAATACTGTTGAAGATTTGAAACTTGCCTGTCAGCATCATTTAGAAGACAAGAGGGATCTCAAAGCCAATTTGTCTGAAGCCCAAAAGAAACTTAATGAGACATTGGATAAACTTGGTGAGAAAGATCGAGCTTTCAGTGAAGAGAGGTCGCAATTTAATAAACAGGTGAGTAAATTCAGCATTACATATTCACTGCTTTACGTATTTATTTTGTGGCACTCAAGCTTTAAACAATTATATTAATTTGTGCCATCCAGTATTCCTGAACTATCCCTTCTGAATAATACACATTAAAAAAGATGAAGTTTATTTACTGTAATTGTTGGGATGATAATCCTCAATAATTTACAGGTTGAAGAATGGGAACAGTTCCAAAGTGACCTGCTTATGACAGTTAGAGTAGCAAATGATTTCAAAACTGAAGCGCAGCATGATCTTGAACGACTTACTCAGGAAAACACCATGTTACGAGAGCGTCTTAAACAACTAGGGCAAGATCTTGAGAAGGCTAAAGGTGAGTGGGATTGTAAGCCAGAAATTCCCAAGCCTTATATTCCTTGAAGCAGTTCCATTGAAGTTTTTGCAGAATTGTCATGGCTACAAACTGCGTTGCTTGGCTATTGCCTCAATAGAATGTTAAGCTTACTTTCTCAGTGAATTGGGCTTTAGTGTGATTGTTATAGTTCACTGGTCTGCCGGAGTAAACCATTCCATATTTCAGACATACTCTATAGCAATTTACTGGTATTTGTACACAGCTGTGAAAGTATGCAGTCCAGTGACTAATAGCAGTAACAGCAGCCTGAGCAATGGTAGCAGCTCCAGCGAACGCCGAACTTTACGCTCAGTACCCACATCCCTTCCTAATGGTGAACCTTCTATCCTTGCTGATCGCCGCAACCCAAGACCAGTTACACGAGGAGATTCAAGAGTAAAGTCCCTTATTGGTGAGATTCCACGGAAGCTTCTGCATTTATTCTGTATCTTACAGCTATGAGTGACAAATGCTAGTTTTAAAAATTAAAATTAGGCTTTAAAATCAATAGCTAAAGATGACAGATGTTAACGCAAGAATTTTTGTCATCCCTTAAAATTTGGCAGAATTTTATAAAGAAAATTTTTTTTATATAGTTTTTATAAAATTGTCAGTAGTAATGCTTTCGTTTCATCCTGAAAACTGAGAAAGTTACTAAAAGTAAATTTGGTGTCTCCATAATATACTTAATTTTAGTCTTAGTCTCTTATAGATGTTGAAGAATACAGTAATCCAGTAGAATTGTAGATATTTGAAAGAAAACCAATTTAATTAAGAATGAGTTTGAATTGAATGAATGTTGACTTTTTTTTAAATGCTAAGAAAGTAAAGTTAAACTTTTCATTAAGTAATTATTTCTACTTTCCAGCATTGGATGGATATTGTCATTATTGTTATTATTATTGCATATTTGACTTTAATTAGTATAATAAGCCCACAGTAATTTTGAAGCACAAGTAGGTCTTTATTTTTACATTTTTCTTGATTTTATTGGGAAAAATGGAGGGAGATGAAGTTAAATAACTTGTCCAGCAAAGGGGATAACAACACAAAATAACTAGTAAATATTTGACAGAAAGCTGTAGAAGGATCGTTTTTCCATATTTTTGTAAATCAGAATTGAAGTTGTGCCACTTTATCTCATCTCAGTTAAGACTCGTCACACATTTAGATTCTGCCATCATGAAAACAGCCAAATAATTTCTAGTAATTAATTAGGCTCCAGAGGAATTTTTCTCTAGCATTTCCAGACTTTTCAGCATTTTCACTAAAGCTACCGCCATTATCAAGGAGACAGGATTTCATCACTTGAATGAGGAGACTCAAACGCTGGCTTTTTAATTATTTTACTCTCTATTTTCTTAAGAATCTTCCTTTTCTTTGCAAATGGCTGATATGTTCTAAAGTTTAACAACAAAGTTGAAGGGCCCATATACAGCATAGATAAAAACCAAATGTGAAATGCTTTCAATTTGATAAATTATATTATCTCACATAGACTAACCTTGACTTGGCTGTACACAGCAACTGATTATGGATGTCATATATGCAGTTCAGCCTTGGGTACAGCTTTGAAAAGCTTAGATCCAATTCATAATGAGGGACTGAGAATAAGCAGTGAAAAATTACTGCCAGATGGTTACTGACAAAAAAGAAAAAAATTATGATGAAAGGCAAGCAAACTCTCTCCACCTCTCCCAATTAGAGTTGATATTAAAACTGCTTTCTTCGTGGACTATGCAGATGTGGACTTGTGCATAAGTGAAATATTTATCTAGAAATTGTGCCTATACGTAGAAAACCATAAACAACATGCAGTAAACTATATACTGATGGATCCAAATCATTGTCAGGTGTTGCATTTGCAGACTGTATCACCAGCTAAAATATACAGATACATGCATACATACATACATACATACACAGGCAGTCCCCAGGTTACGACGGGGGTTCCGTTCTTGAGACGCGTTGTAACCCGAAAATCGTCGTAAGCAGGAACATCACCAAAAATCCTAAGAAAACCTTACTTTTAATGCTTTGGGTGCATTAAAAACTATGTAAACTGCATTCTCAGTGCATTTTGCTTCTATGTAAACTGCATTCTCATTGCATTTTGCATCTAAAAAACCTTCAAATATGGATTATTTTACATTTTTATTGTCATATTTCTTCTGCCAGATCAGCTTTGTAGGTGTCGTAACCCTGGAAATAATTTCTGATGAATATAATTGAAAAGCGCCTTAACGTCATAAGCCGAACCCGTTGTAACCCGGGGACTGCCTGTATGTGTATACTTATATATATTTCTTCACAGAAATAGGTCATTTTTAGCAACCAAAAACAGGTATAGGAAACCTTTAAAATTAGTACATACTATACTGAAAAAATATCTTGCAAAAAAAATTTTTCAATTCAGAGTATATATAAATAAATATAAATTTATTGTATTACTACCCTTGTAGGCATTAAAGTAAATAAAGCTGATAAAGTAGCCAAAATTGCAACTATTATAATCAGAAAAAAACATTATTCTGTACTATTCCTATAGTGATTATATATCACCTCTCAAACCCATTATAATAATCAGTAAAATGCATAATATATCCAATAGTGACCATGGTAGTAACAAATTAAGACAAATCAAGCGATATTTGATCCAGTTCCCATGTATACCATAAGAAATTAAACAGGCAATGAACCGGGAAAAGGCCAAGAGAGGTAAACACAATTCTTGCCCAGGCGGTCAAAGAAAAGACTGGCGTAGGTGCGTGGTCCTTGACCACTCTTCACCCTATCTACCCATGCGTTGCCAGATATCACAAGATTCCTTGCTTTCATCTGCTTTTTAACCGGATCCAGCTAGGCGCTAGAAATTATCCTATTGTTAAGACCGAAGGTTTGTTTGCGTATGAACAACTATTCATCCTGAAGCATCAAGATAAATCCACTGACAATATTGCAATCCAAATTGGAACTTTTTAAAAATATCCCAGCAACTTTAATAATGAAAGTGCCTAATTGCTGTCAAACTTAATTCTGTTTATAAAGTTAAAAAAATCATTTAGGTTTTGTTTGCACAAATTCTTATTGGTAATATTTGTATTTGTTGGTTTTCTCACTCATTATCGAGGAACTCTTCCCTTATCATTTTGTATTACTTTTTTGACCATCCTGCTCTCAGACTCATAATGTTGTTAAAGCTCTGTTCTCAGACAAAACATTTTAGTTTCATTACCTTACTAAGACTTCTCTGTAGAACTACTGCTTATGATAGAATAAAGTACAGTATACGCACCATATATCATAGCTGAAAGGAATATCTAAACACTTATCCTCACCTTGCCAGGATGAACCTATCTATTATATATTTCTATCATTTATTTTTATTTTTCTTGGATGGTGGGGCCATGATGCAATTCATCATCTCCAGTGTTTAAAAAAAATTCATAAACTGCAATACACATAAAGACCTTGTAGACATAAATGATTCAGACAACCATCTACAGTGTTTTTGTGGGAGAACCGTTTAGTTCATTGAGATGAGACATATCGACTCACTCACTGGTCTAAGTTACATTACAGAAAAATTTAATATTTTTTTCTTTTCAGAATCCATAGAATGTGTAACAAGACAGACGCGTGCAAACTCAAGAAGTTCATCAGCATCAAGTTTGTGCAGTACCAGTAGTGAAAGCAACACATCAAATAGCAAATCGGCCCCCTTACTAAAAAGAGCAGATACAGAGGTAAGGAAACCTTATGAGTGCTTCGGGTTCCTCCTTTAATGTTAAAAATTGCATAGTATTTTGACTTGCTATTTCTTGTTTTAACATTCCCACACAGTCTATTTGTGCTTGTAGCTCTGCTGTTGAGCTACCCAAAAATTCACAAGGAATAAAAGCTAAAACGGTGAATTCTGCTTATAATTATATGTGAAGTCCTATGTTATTTTTATAAGTATACATAATCTCGGTTCAAACCTATATTGGATTGTTCAAATTGAAACCTTGGTCAGATGAAATGTTAGCAGTTTGGCCTACATGGTAGCACTTGTAGGAAAGTGTTGTATTACTTTGATGTCCTACCTTTGATTTTATACTAAGCTATGATATACTTTATACATAACAATAATTAAAGGTGTATCTACCATGGGAGGTTCACATCAAGAAAAATGCCTGGCATTGCAGCAAAGTTGACATTGCATATACATTATTATTATTTTTTTTTTTTTTTTTTTTTTTTTTTTAAAAGATTAGTACTGTTATGGATGATCCTATTGGAATTCTTATATATTGAAATTAAGCCTTTGATTATGTATTTTAATTGGTTGACCATAATTAAACATTCCATTTCCAGAGTGTCATTCGAGGAAATTCATCTTCACCGTTGAAAGATGCAGGAAATACTCTAGGTTCATCAACTGCTTCATCACCTTTAAGAGCTCTTCAGCGCAACTCATTCACAGAGGGTTTAACCCAAACATCCTTTCCCCAGTCAGCTTTTTCTAAAACCTCTGGTAATTCCAATCTTTCCGAAAACCTTAAAATGTCACAGTTATCAGATAAAATATCGGGAAAGATTACGGGCTTGGGAACAGTCGAGAATAGTGTCTCAAAGCCACCACTTTCTATTTTGAGTAACAAATTGGACCACTCTGTCAGAAGAAATAGCTATGGCCAAGTAAGGATCATTGTTTTTTTTACCTTGTTAGATTAGTACTAATGCAATTCAAGTGTTGAGTTATGATGGCTCATTTATCTATGATGCAGTAGTTAATTTTAAGATTGATGGCCTTTTTGTAAAAATTTGTTCCTATAAGATACTAGTGGTGTTAATGGTTTTATCTGTCAACAGATAAGTGCTGTAGTGGATAAGAAGGATCCCTTAGCCTCTTTAGCACAAGGAGGTGGCTCAAAAAGAAATGCTCTACTGAAATGGTGCCAGAACAAAACAATAGGTTACACGAATGTTGACATAACCAATTTCAGTTCAAGTTGGAATGACGGTTTGGCTCTTTGCGCTATCCTTGACACATACCTTCCAGAAAAGATCGGCTACAAAGCACTCTCGCCCATAAACAAGAGAGAGAACTTTGAAGTTGCTATTTCTGCTGCAGAGTCTGTTGGCATTCATAATTCACTGGTAGGTATATGAAAATTACTGACCAAATTTCTCGTTTAATGTACATAGAATTAATTTCACTGTTATGCTTGTAAATGTAGTAGTAGTTTTTTTCTTTGAATGATATAGTAGAATGACCTCACAATGTTTTAATTAGTTTTTTTTATTGTTAGAAAATACCTATTGCTATGTAGTGTACACCTTGTACACAGTTTAGGTGTCTTCTGCATTTAGTGTGCACTTTGTACACAGTGTAGGTGTCTTCTGCAATTAATGGTCACACTCCAAATTGTTACTAAATTTGCTTTTGTCAGTTTCACAACAGAATGTCATTAATGGTATCTTCTGTACAATATTCTCATTTGATGGTGATAGCCATCAGCAGTTGTAATGCATGTGTAGTGTGCATTGTGGTGTATTTACTGCTTACAATTTTTTTCCCCCCAAGAAATGAAAGCTTGGTTGCTGGTGAATGCATTGGTTGGAGTTATTAGTTACAAATTTGTTACACAAAAATTGATGCACTCCAGAACACTAGTATATACCAGATATCTGCAGAGGGGAGTGAAAGTTTATATATTATATATATATATATATAAAATCTTCATAACACGAAGATGAGATATGTCAATATCGTCCACAGGAGAAAAGAGAATAAAAGACTCTGGTAGCTCGATGAATTTCACCTTCCACCAGGCCTCTTGAAGAGGCCTGGTGGAAGGCGAAATTATCGAGCTACTAGAGTCTTTTATTCTTTTCTTTTCTCCTGTGGTGGACGATATTGACATTATATATATATTATATTATATATATATATATATATATATCATATATATAGCTAGATATATAGTTAATATAATATATATAGATAGATATGTAAATATGTAAACTATTGTAATATGTAAATATATATATATATATATATATATATATATATATATATATATATAATATATATATATTATATATATAAATAATATATATATATATATATATATATCATATATGTATTGTATATATGTATATATAATATATATATATATCTTATATATATATATATATATATATATATAATATGTATATAGTATGTAAGTGTGATATGTATGTATATATATATATATATAATATATATATATATATATATATATATTATATATATATATGTATGTCAATATCGTCCACAGGAGAAAAGAGAATTATATATATCTATATATATATATATATATATATATATATATATATATATATAATCTAAAGTTTTTTCTAAAAGCCCCCTTTTTATGACTGCATATGTTGGTAATCAGTTGACATTGATCATTTTGTGCATCACTAAATTTTAAATATTTTCATTCGAAAATAAATCCATTAAGTAGTCGATTTCTTGTAAATTTATATTACTTTGCAATGATTCAGGGAGGCTGTAGTTAAGAATGCAGGTAACAATGTTATTAATTTAAAAAAAGGCATTTACAAAAAAAAAAAAAAGTTGGTATATGAGGTGTTTTAGGCTAGCAGACCAAGTAGACCCTGCTTGATTTCAGCTTTCTACATAGCAGCTTTGAGCAGTTTAGCTAAAAAAAGAATTTTCCAAAAAGCTTACAAATAATCCCAGATTATTAAATTTTTTATGGTTATAAAAGCATGCAGATGGATTTTATAAATGTATGCATACGCACTGAACTTATAAAAGTTAATTTTGCCACACAAATGTCTCAAGACATATTACTGTCACAGACAGCATGTACCACCTGAAGTTTATCAGTCACCTGCTTCTTTTGGATATATGGCTGGGAAGCAGTTATTTGTGTGTTGGGTTTGTGTGAAAATGGACATTTTTTTAAATTGGTTGTACTTGTTTGACTCATTGATTAATAACTTTCATGAAACCCAATCATCAGCCAAAATTTGTGATAAGTTTTGGTAGTGAAGCGAGGAAATTTGAAAAAGAATCATATAAAATTGAAAATTTCTTTAAGTCCCAAATTTTAATTTGATGATACGGTTACACTACCTTAGAGTAATAAAGGCCCTCCCTTTGGTGGTTAGTGCCGTCGGTGCACCTCACATGGTGTACTGAAGGCATCATGTAATGGTCTGCAGCATCCCTTTGACCCTTGGCTGCAACTTCTTTTATTCCTTTAACTGTACCTACGTTCATATTCTTTTTCTTCCATGTGACTTCCCACCCTTTCCTATTAATTGTTTCGTAGTGCTACTGCGAGGTTTTCCTCCTATTACACCTATCAAAGCGTTTTGCTCTTAATTTCTGTTTTAGCACTTAATGACCTCATAGTTCATTGTCTTTGGCCTAAATCCCCTTGAATGTTGAAAGCTGCAAAGTTAAACAGTTTTAACATTTTTTTCTCTAAATAATTGATAATATAAGCCTTGTTTTTTTGGTGTTTTTCATTGTCTCAGTTCAGGCCATAATGTTACACAAATCAGTAATTGAAATTTCTAAATGTTATAGTTAATTTGTTTAAGTATTGCCATAAGATTCTTGAAAGTGGGATTGGGATTAGCCTGATTCATTAGTAACTAGTTCATGCAAGCTTTTTAATTTCTGGGTACTAATTGAAATGTCTGAATACCTCAACCATAAACTTTTGCATCTTTCATCTTTTTATTTTTTTCCCTAATAGTTGCTGTATTATTTGAATGTTTCTTGTATTATTTGTTAAAGATAAAAATTCTGATAGTATGAAATAGTAAAAGTTTAAGTTTGAGTAAAATTCACCTAAAAATTTTTAAATTACAAACACAAAAATTATTATCGTATATAGTACGTATGTTTGAGACTAGGACTTTTTAAAATTAATTAATGAAGACAGCTTTAACTGTTAATAACCCATTTTTTCCTTTCCAGGATGTTAGTGATATGATTACTTCAGAACGTCCAAACTGGCAGACAGTCTATAACTATGTTACTTCCATTTACTGTCATTTTGAAACTTGAATAAATTTTTTTCATCTACATGATTTACTTACTCGAATAGAACATGCTGGTTATTACATTGTAAAGACATGACACTAGCTAGTATGTATTTTTGTAAGCTATGTACATTCAGATTCTATTTTTATGCATACATAACTTTCATGCTGTAGTAGTATAAGTGCCTTTGATATGTGCTTGTTTTTCATGTACTGTACATATGTTCATTACCATTTTTTTCATTTCCATGGCACTGCAAAATGTATTATTGCTACTGTTGGATGTTAAGAGTGTATGCTGTTAATAAACAAGTAATCTAGTCTAAATCTGTCTGGAGAATAAAGAAATATTGTATTTTGTATTTGGCTGTGGTTGGAAGTTTATCAGTAGAAGGATAAAATGTTGCTGCTTTAGTAATATTTGTACAAATGCTATTTGCTTCTTATCAGTTAAAATTAGTCAAGCTTTTGAAATGTGGTTTAATTGGAGATTGTATCTCATTTCTGCATTGTGGATTGCAGAAACGAACACAAAACTGTGATATGATTATTTATTTCCCTTCTCTTTATGTCTGTACTCACTAACTTGAAAGATGTAGACTCGAGCTCTAGTTAGTCTAGTGCTAACTGTGTTTTGAGGGTTACAAACATTGGACAAAAAACTGCATTCTTAAGAAAAAGCAGTTTATATTAATTTGGCAAGACAGTGAATGAATCCTTTGCCGTGCAAAGGTAGAGGACATTAAACTGTGTTATCAAATTGTTTTTAAAAAGTTTTGATTACAGTAATAGTTGTGCCTTATAAAAATTATATACATATGTATGCATGTATACATATATATACTTATCTGTGACATTGCAGGCTTCATTATGTTTATAGAAATTTTTGTTATAGTTGGTTAGTATGTGAACCACTTTTAAACAAACTATTTTTGGCACTTGGCTGCTTCTTAGCTTTACAATTAAAGTTATTTACATTGAATTCAGAATGCCAATATCCATTAAAGCATATACACAACAAACATTATTAGTGTACAAAGTTTCAACCATTTCCATAAGTATATGGTATACTGGTCTGTACATAAGCTTGTACATAATTAATGGTTAGGATAAGGGGTTGTCAAATGCAGTGAGTGTATGTTGTAAGTTCCTATTGTATACATGAAAGCAGTATTAATATAAATTGTAAAGCTTCTGTGTATTTTATTAGTGACCTTTAAACATTGAGCAAATTTACTTTGGTAGCACCGAGTAAGCTTCTCGTGTTGTTCACAAAAGTTCAGGATAAGAAAGTGGTATTTATTTGGAGGTTGCTGTTAATTTTAATCATTTTAAGTATAAATTTCTTCAACCTCAATTTTTGTTCTTTATCTTCATTCCATGAAACACTGCCTCGTAATTCCCCCTAACCCCTCTGATACATGAAGTCTTGCATTACTTAATATTACAGTAAGTATACTGTCGTTACATAGTAGATGAAAGCAGATTTGTGAGTGCATAAATATCTGTCAAGTATGGAAAACAAACTTGCTTGTAACTAGAACTCTTCTAAAGCATTTTCAATTTGTTAATGTGAGAATATTGGCTCTTGCTCTTCATATAAGGACCCTTTTTTTATTTTATTTTATTTTTTTTTTTTTTTAAGCATAAGCAGTAATGGCCAAATTCTTGGTAAATGTGATGGGTGGGCAGGAAGGTTACCTAGGCTCTTTCCTGTGTGGAGTCTGGCTGAGTGCCTTAGATTTCCTTGTTCCTGTACAACATTTTTTTTCTGTAGAGCTCAAACAAGGCCAGTACCATTGTGAGGGTCTAGTTGGTTTTGCAACCATTTCATGTTCCACAATTTGGTAGACCTACCTATAGTTTGTACTACTAGTAAAGGGGAATGCACTGTGTCCTTCCTTGTAATGATTATTTCCTTGCCTTCACATAATGAGTAAGTATGGCAAGAGGAAGCCTAGGAAGGATTCACCTGCTTCCACAAGCACATATCCACCAAAAGTGCCAATTACAGAACCTTCTTTGCCTCCAGCTACCATTCATCTCCCTCCTCTTCTGCAAAGAGTAAGAAGCCCATTTTCAAACCTGCTGATCCCTCATCTAACAATGAGGAAGCCAAGGATCTATTATTTGAGTGTGTAATATGTGGCCTTCCTTTAATATTCCTGGTAGTCCTTCACTTGCTGCTCTTTTAGATTCCTTGGTGAGAAGTTGACACTTCCCCACATGGACAGAAAGTCTGCTCTTTCACCTTCCCTCTGTGAACCTTAGGACTCTCAACTGGGAAGGTTTTGTACAAGTCCCTCCCTCTCCCACTCCGACTTGGGGCAAGGTCCTGTCCAGCGGTAGTCTTGCTTCGCGAAGCTCTTTGGAGCTGCTGCAGAGTAAAGCCTACATAGCCTACTCGCTCTCCACCCTCCTCTGTCAGCATCAGAACTGCAGATGGAATTAGCCCTTTTATTCAACAACAGGTAATTTTAGGAAAGACCCCTTGTCTAGCATGCTTGCACCCCAGTTTTCCCTTGACCATAGCTTTTTGGCAGTCAAAATCCAAGTTTTGGTTGGATCACAGCACCAGTGATTCTCATTAGCATTCACCAATGAAGGCTTCATCTAGCGTAGGGTAGGAACAGGAGAGTGCGAGCAGAAGCCTGTCGTGACCGCTCCTTCAGAGGGAGCTGTTGCTTGACCCTCTGTGGATCCTTTAGGTGCCAATGACCTACCCTAGAGCCCTTCATAACCAAGTTAGAACAGCAGTTCGTGTAATTATCTTGTTTTTGGCTGAATGGAATGGAAAACAGAATTTAGGCCAAGATGGGGACCTATGAAGTCATTCAGTGCTGAAATAGAAATTTGGAGTAGAAAGGTTTGAAAGGAGGAAAACCTTGCAGTTATAATACTATGAAACAAAAGTTAAGAGGTTAGACAGCAAGATAGAAGAAAGATAATAGACTGGAAGTACAGTAAAAGCAATGAAAGGGTGGAGTTTTTGGCGGAGGTTTTGTTTGTTTGTGTGGTGTTTTTACGTTGCATGGAACCAGTGGTTATTCAGCAACGGGACCAACAGCTTTACGTGACTTCCGAACCACGTCGAGAGTGAACTTCTATCACCAGAAAAACACCTCTCACTAAAAAATGGAATGGCTGATTTTGGCAGAGGTGAACATCTTCATCTATGGGTAAGGGTGTTCCTTAGCTGCTAGCAAACAATGTAGCTTCTCTCCCAGCCACTGACATGTCAGAGGAAGTTGACATGCTGGAACAAGCAAATTTCCCTCTCCAGTTGGATACCATGGTTTGCTGCCTGAAGAATAATCTGCCTTTCAGAGAATCCATTTGGGTTTTGCTTTTAATGCTGTAGAAGCCAATAATCTTGAGTCCACTATAGCTTTCATTCACAGTCTTGGTTAAGCCTCTGGATGTGTGCCCTTATCAGCATTGTCATGAAAAAGTTTGACTAACGTGAGAGGGTCAGTGGTGCTGGATATTAGAACCTGTGACCAACCAGTGGACAAACCTGGTCTGGGATGTAGAGGCTGTTATATCCTTAAATTCTTGCCAGGTAACACATGAAAACAGCCTCTTATGGTGGATCAGCTCTGTGATAGGCTTACACCTCTACTGTCCTCTGGTAAGTGGAGATGCTTTAGGAGGATTCCTGAGGTTTCCTCTAATCCCATGCAGTAATGTTCAAGCGGTCACGAGGAAGCAAGACTGCTAACCCAAGGAGGTTAGATTTATGGAGATGCCCTGGCTTGTATTAAGTGAAGTCAAATTTAACATTCACTTTTAACATTTCTGACTTCCTAGATCTCCCTTGTATGTGACTGTTATTAGTACCAGTGCTTTGTTGTGAGAAGTTGTGTGGGTTAACAAACTGTATTTACTCATAAAAATGTTGGTTGCTTGTACTGCTTACAGGTGTGTGCAAAGATTTAACAAGACTACAAATTCTGTTACCTTTCATAGGTGGGTACTAATGACCTGCAAATGTGTTAGGAATGTCATTACAGTATTAGAATTAAAAAAATTAGGAGTTGCTATATTTATGAAATATCAACACTTGTTCGATACATCCAAGAACAATTGGAAAATGGTACTCCCAGCAGGTGGAAAGGAAACCTGGTGTTACAAATACACTTTCTGTATTGAAACCTACAGCTGATGCTGCGCTTGTAAAAGGTAAATGTTTTATGTTCCCTAATAAAGAACAAAATTGCCATCATACAGCAGGTAGAGTGGGATGAAAAGAAATATTATGGATATATAGATATGGAAACTGAATAATCCATCTGGATTCCAGTGCTTGGCTTCAAGCCTAAATTTTATATTCCATTCTATTCCATTCCTACCAACAGAAGCTCTTGTATTTATGGCAATGCAGTTAACATTAGCTGGAAATTAATGGTGGGATATTTTCTTATTTCGGGGCTTGGTGCTCAAAAGCGGGGTAATTTGCTTCAACAATGTTTGGATATGCTACACTAGGAATAACTGTTGTTTCTGTGACTTGACAGCACAGCAACAAACATGTAAATGATAGAGTTTGGCTTCTATTTAGATTATAATGACGTGAAATACGTTTCCTCATCCGGTGACAAGATCCAATTTGCATTTTTCTTTTACCCATGCCATATGTTGAAATTAGTGAGTAATGCTTTTAGAAATAAAAAACATTTCAATGATGAGTAGGGTAATCATGTTTACTGGGAGTTTACTGAGAAACTACACAATCTGCAAATAAGTGAAGGGTTACACTTAGGTAATAAACAAAAATTTAAGCACGTTGCACAGATTGAAAAAAATAAAAAGATGAACACAAAACTAGGTACTCAGTGAGTTAGTTGTGACATCTTTACAGTTTTGTTTAGGTTCCAAAGCAACTATTAAACTCCTCATTTTGTTTAATTAATTTCGACATAATGAACTTAAGAAATGTGCATTCCTGGAATTTTACATGTCCAATTCAAGGGGAAAATTTCTTGCAAATTAAAACTTTTTTTTTTTTTTTTTTTTCAAGCAAGCTGAGATCTACATAAAACAACTGAAGCTCAAGATGGAAATTATGCTGTGAATTCTAATCACAGAACTCTTTCCTAGGGTTTAATGGCATGCATCCATAGTCAGAATATTTTACATGATAATTGTAGGTTGAGACGACCCAAAATTAGATTTCTTAATGACATAAAATGGGTCAAGATCATTTTGAATTTTTCTTTGGCAAAAGTTTTCTGCAGCACAAAAAAAAAAAAAAAAAAATCTTGAGTCACAATGATATCCAGGATCTATTAATGGAAACTGCACTCCACTCAAGTCGGTGCCTATATTAAAATGTTCTAGTGATATTGCAAATTCATCTACTGGCAATAAATGCTTCTGGCAGGAACACATAGGTTACAGGTTTACATCTGTAATGCACTGTCTGGATGTGAAATAAATGAAGATGTTTACACATGTTCCTAGTTTTCGTCAGCTGTCGCTATGCCCCAAAAGTATTGCCGCATATATCACTTGGTTTACTTGTACAAATTAAAGAAATCTTAGCGTTGTGAGACATGTACCGATCCTCTTAACTGGTAAACCAAAGAGCACCGTGAAGTACTTAATTAGATTGAAAGGTAAGGGAAATCTAGTTCACCGCTCGGATGTTGCATGAAGTTGGTGGTTGTTTCATCTATGTGTTTCATATGATACGTATATGTATCTTTATTTCCCTTTAAATTTAAAATAATGCACATGGCTCACAAAGAGTTTTTTATTTTCCTTTAAGGGGACCGTCCGCTATGTCATGTATTTTTTTTATTATTATACAAAATACATAATTTCCATATATGTTTTAGATATATATACTACCTTCATCATACAAAAATTTCAAGTCATTTGAGCAAAAACTTTTAGTTTTATTAGCAAAAATTATAATTAAAAAAAATTTAGGTAGCGATTTCTCCGCTAATATGACATCAGTTGTATTGAAAATCATGCCATAAAAACTAATTTAAATACGGAATAATCCTGTGTGAACAGAATTTTTATTTTTTATATTTTTTTATGAATTTTTTTGTCTACTCAAAAAAATTGTAAAAAAAGAAAGAAAGAAAAAAATTGGCTCACAAGGAATTATGGGATTTTTATTTCTCTCTCCAATGATAACTTTCTCTCTAAAATTGGATAATAAATAACCGAGTAATGGCTACCGACATGCGAATGTGTTTTTGAGTTATGAGCTCCCAAAGATTTGCTATGTAAATTTTCGCTTTTTTCTTATAAAAAGTCAAAACAACATTATTATAATTACTTTATTTGTACTTTTATTGTTGATTTCTACATCAAGGATCCTGGTCCTCCCCCTAAAAGTGGTATTAATACCCTAAGCGTGACACGAGACAATGATGTTGACGGCGTGACGAGACAATGAGGGAGCTGATAACAATGAATTTTCGTGTTTTTCTTTCAGCACACTCCTGGCCTTCGCTAATTTTGCTAGCCTTTGTTGCTGAGTAGCCTTCTTGATCTTAGGTAACTTCGGCATTGCTATAAGTTCTCTAAGAAGTTATAAAAACAACGTAAATAGCTAGTAATCAAACGCAAGTGCGTAAGTGCAAGTAACTCCTTTGACGTCTGTGGAGTAACTGAGTCATTGTTGTTGTTTTGTAAATTAAGCCAACACTTCTTGTTGGCACGGGCCTTTCCCTTGTTCGGCCCGTAGGTGATCTGGAAAGATTCATTTGGTACATGGTTAGTTTTATGAAATTGGAAATATCTTTAGTTGTAGAGATAGGAGTGGACAGGGGAAGGATGATGGGCCATCATGTCAGTAAAAGTTTGAAAGAATGTAAGGCTTTCGAATATTGGAGAAGCGGTGCAGGTGGGGTTGTCCAACCCTTTACTCCATTGGGTCCCTGCAGGGGGATTTCAGTTGTAGGTAAAGTTTAAAAGAATGATAGTGGATGATGTGGATAGAGCCTTACAGTGAGGGGATGTGATGAGGGTGGTTGATTTCACTTTTTAGTTTATTTACCTTGGTGGAGGTAGGTTGTAGAGCACCTGGGCATGCTCTTCTAAGTTTTCAATTATTGTCTTTGTGACTGTGGTAGCTGCATGCTCAGCATCTTGTGCAAGTAATTCATTTTGTGCTGCACCTCTTAGCTGTGCTGTTTTTCTGTATTCCAGCAGGTAGTGAAGGAGTGGTTGCTATGTTTCTTCTTGACAGTGTTCACATGGTCTGACACTGTTTTCCACGATTTCCCAACAGGCTTTATATCCTAGCCTGAGTCTGTGGATGATCACAGCAAGTTTTCTTGGTGTGTGCCTGTCTATGGGAGGAGGCACTAGATCAGTCGATGTCTTATACCATCTGGCAGACGGTGAGTTCTTTTCTACCCACTCACGGTGGTCTTTTAGCAAGTTTTCTTTGCAGAGTGGTTTCATTGCATTCTTGATTTGTTGCAGTGCAGGTTGTATATGTATTTGCACTCTGTCAATGTGTTTTGTACTTTTGGCTAGCTCATCAGCCCTCTCGTTGCCTGGAATTCCTATGTGACTGGGTATCCAGTTTAAAGTGACAGGTCTTCCTCTTTCGCTGTGCTGGTGCAGCAGTGTTTTAATTCCAGCCAGCAGTGTCTTGTTTTCTTTATTTTTCTGTTGTTGCAGGGCTTCCATTGAGGACTTTGAGTCGGTGTGGATGATTACAGGCCCTTCTTCATTCTCCAGTGAGTACAGCAATGCCTGTCTTATTGCTGTTAACTCTGTCTGCACAGTGGAGGCGTGGTTGGAGGTCCTCCAGCAGACTGTGAAGTTTCTTGAATATACTGCAGCTCCCGTAGTTTGATTCTCAGGATCTACAGTGCCATCGGTGTAGTGTGTTTGTGCCCCTATGGTCTCAGTGTTTTTGATTGCTTCATAGGCCGCCGCTCTTAGCTCTTCTCTTGTGCAGTCCTCTTTTGCTCTTGGCAGGCTTGTGTATTTATATATTGTAGTGTCCTTCTTCCAGGGTGGTAGTTGTTGTGTGCCCTGTGTTGTGTCTGGACCTAGCTGCAGCAGTGTCTCTGCCATGCCTAGACTCTTGATGTTGTCACTTTGGTCCTTACCATAGGAACTCGAACTTTGAATCTCTGGGTGTTTAGCAAGTTCCTCTCTGGCTCTTTTCCTCGAGATGGAGTCTCTTTCTGAGAGGAACATCTTGGCCATTGTGCTTGCATTTCGCTGTGCAATCCTATCCTCTAGTTTTGGCAAGTTAGTTTCAAGCCTGAGGTTGCACAGCCTTGTCCATGAGCCTCATTGCATTGTTTTGAATGACCTCCAGTTATTCTTTTTGAGCCTCTGTCAGCCTCATCAGAGTGGGGGCAGCATAGTCCACCAGTGTTCTGGTGCAGGCTAGGTAGTACTCCCTTTGTATGTGTTCATTTGCTCCCTCCTCCAGGGATGACATGTATCTCATGGCGGCCAGTCTTGCATTTGCTCTCTCTCAAGTACTTGATTTCCTCCTTGAAAGTTAGCTGCTGGTCTATGACAACTCCCAGGTACATGTAGCTGTCTACCCATTCTATGGGCTCCGCTCCTGTTGTTAGTGGTTGCAGCGGTCTGTGTGCTTTTATTGTCATGGCCTGTGTTTTATTTATGTTTATTTTAAGGCCTAGCTCATTTGATTTATTGTTGATGTCATTGAGTGCCCTTTGCATTCTGGGTACTCTAACAGCTCCTCTTGCTACTACACACGCATCATCGGCATAGATGAAGATTTCTACGCCTTGTGGAAGCTGCAGGGAGGCTATATTCTCTATTAGTATATTGAATAGAAATGGACTCAGAATTCCTCCCTGAGGGGTGCCATTTTCCAAGTCGTGGAATGTAGACATCACTCCTTGGAATTTTACTCTGGCCTGCCTTCCCGGTACATAGTTTTTTGTCCAGGCTAGTAAGTGTCCTTGGACGCCCTTCCTTACTACTGATGGAAGTATTACTGGCTAGTTCAAAAGCCTTTTCAAAATCTATGAAGACTACTGTGGCCTTCTTCTGATTTATGTAGCTGAGAACATCTGTTATGCACTCTGTAGTTCCGACTCCTTCCTGATATGCATATAGCTGCTTGTGCAGTGGACCAATCTTGTACTTCATTCTATTTAGCACCATTTTTTCTCCAGTTTTCTCAATGCATGACACCAATGCGATTGGTCTTGGGTTCTCTGGATCTTTAGGTTTGGGGATTGGCTGCGTGTCCTGCTGCCGCCAGGTTTGTGGTCTTGTGTGTTCGATGTGTGTTTTGTTTAGGACTCTCAGAAAGGCTGTTTCTCCTGCAGGACCCATTTTGCTGATCATGGTGTGTTATCCTGTCTGCTCCTGGTGCTGTGTCTCTGCCAACTTTAAAAACTGCTTTCAGTTCCTCTACTGTGTAAGGGGTGTCAGTATCATCTGGTCTGTGGCAGGCCGCATCGATCTCCTCCCATCTAATCGGTGCTAGTTGATCCTGAATTCTTCTTGTTTCAGGGGAGAGGTTGCCTGAGCTAGTCCTGTTGGTGAAGGATGTTGCCAGTCTTTCCGCCTCTTCTAGTGGGTGAGGGTGAGTTGCTACGGGTGTTCTCTTCTTTCCGGCTACTCTGTTCAGCCACTCCCATAGCTCCGAGAGAGATGTGTACTGTGATAGTTTTGTACACCATTCCATCCACTTTTCAATTCTTATTTCTTGCAGCTGCTGTTGAACATCATTTTTGACTGCTTGTAGCAGTTCCCTGTTTTCTGTTGTCCTTCTTTTCCTGTAGTTTTTTGTTACCCTGTTCAGTAGGGTTTTCAGTCTTCTTACTTCTGGGCAGTAGTACCAGGAGTCTTTATAGGTGTGGTCTCTTCTTCCTACTGTTTGCAGCATTGTGTATAGCCTCAACTAAATCTTTTTCTAGCTGACCTATGTCTTCTGGAGGTGTGTATTGTGCTGCCCACTCTTCGAGGGCTAGACGAAATACAACCCAGTCTGCTAGGTCTTGGTTCCATGTCGGAGGAGGTGGCGGTATTGGCGGTAGTTGCTGCATCTCCAACTCTGTTACTGTGGCAAAGTGATCGCTTACTAGTGTCGTGTGTACTTGCCACCTTGTTAGGTGTCTGATTGTTGTTGTGGCAAATGTCAAATCTAATCTGCCTCCTCTTATGTGTGTAGGTTGCCCTGAGTTGAGTAGTGAGACTCCTTCAAACTCATCTAGAGAGAAAGCTATGTGCTCTCCAGGTTGGTTTGTGGTCGATGGGGATGAGAGCAGAGGGTGATGTGCGTTGAAGTCCCCACATATAATTGTTGGTGGATCTGCTGCATGTGCGAAGAGCTGTGTGAGCTGTAGTTCTCCTGGTTCTTCTCTATGTATTTTTCTACATATGTTGTATATATCTATCCTCTGGTTTAGCAGTGTGATTCTCACTGCTAGGGTTTCCAAATTGTTGCCACAGGGGATTGGGTTGTGTGTTCTCGCTGTTGGGATTGTATTCTTGACGAGAATTGCCAATCCTCTGTCTGTGCCTACGCATGGGGTTGTGTAGACATTATATCCAGTTATTCTGAATTTTGTCCCAGTTGTTAGCACGGTTTCTTGAAGTAGAATGATGTTCACATTTTCTGTTTTGCAGACTGCAATTAGTGTGGCTGCCTTTGTCCCAATTCCACCAGCATTCCAGTTGATGATCTTCAGCATGATTGGTATGTTGAGGAGAACTGTCTTGGGTCCCTTGGTGCGTAGGTTCTTCCAGTTTCACCTGTCATGCATTCAGTGACTGATGGTGATGATGAGGATGAGTTGGATGAATTGAGAGGGGTGTGGGTTATTGGTTCGGAGGATGTGGAAGGTTGAGGGTGGATGTGGAAGGTATAGGTGAGGGGGTTTGAGGAGTGGGTTTTGGTGCAGCTTGGGTCGCTGTCTCCTGCATAGAGGTAGAGGGGGAGGGGGACTTGGAAGCTCCTCTAATGAAGCTCTTTAGAAGTACTTCTATGCACTCTTAGACGGTTTCTGCATTGATGTCTCCCTTTATGATGCGGTTGGAGAAGTCTGTCAATCTGTCTCTGAGATCGATTGTTTTTATGAAAATGGTCCTTGGCAATGGTTTAGGTGCCTGAGGATTTGTTTGCTGGGGGGTGGGTCTTCTTGATGCAGACCTGGAGCTGTTTCTTTTTCTGCTGGGTCCTGCTTCCCTCCTGGATTCCTCCAGCTCTTCTTTGGTGTAAAACCTTCTTCTGGGCTGAGGTTTTGGGGCTGCCCTTCCTCTGGATATGCGCCTCTCTTCTTGCTTCCTTGGGTAGAGCAGCCTTCACTCTTGTTAGCCTTTCGGGGCATCCCCAGGCCATGGCAATGTGTGCCTTGCTGCAGTTGGGGCACTTTGGTGTTGTAGTCTCCCCTTCTTTCCGTTTCGCAATGCACTCTTCAGTAGGGTGTTTTTTACTGCATATTGCGCAGGTTTCCTGTTTCGCCTGACATTGGCTTATGGTGTCCAAATTTTTGGCATTTGAAACACCTTAGTGGTTCTGGGTAGTGTTTTTACCCCATACCTTCCGAATACTCCTAGGTCAACTCTCTCTGGGATGGTTCCGACGAAGGTGACCAGGACAGCTTTGGTAAGGATGCCTTGCTTATTCTTCATTCTCACTGCGGCCGTCACATTACTTGCGCTGGTCAAGTGGCTCTCAGGCATTTCAAGTGGGTATCCCACTACTACTGCCTTCTTGATCCTCTCTTCTTCCTTGAGCTCCTTGATGGTGATGGCTGTGGTGGTCCTCAGGGTACTTATCGTTTTTGAGTCTCTGGACGAGATCGTCCATTGACACTGCCTGTTGGGTTTTGCCTGGAATTGCAGGTTCTTGAATTTGGTTTGGAAGGCTGATATGGCTCTGAATCCTTCATTGGGGTTGCTGGCAATGACCCTAAAGTGGGTGATTTTTTCTTTGTTTTGGTTTCCGTTGTTCTCCAGTGCATTTTCCTTGAAGCTGGTTCTTTTTTCTTGTTTCCTTGTCCTTTTTGAGGTTACCATGGTCCATTCCTGGTCGTCATCGTCCTCCTTCGTTCTTTTTTTCCTCTGATCCTTAGCAGCTTCCATTTTGGTGGTCTCTTCCAGTTCCTGTTGCTTTTGCAGTTCCATATCCGTCATCTTTAGGAGTGCTTCCAAGTCAAAAAGAGGGGGGGGGGGGAGTAAGGATAGTAAGTTGTCCAACCCTTTAAGCCCTAGGGCACCAGACAAAGTGAATGTTAGAGTGGAAAAATGAAATTAAAGAACCTGAAACTGTAATCGATTATTGTTGTTATTATTATTATTATTATTATTATTATTATTATTATTACTGTTTTCTTACTTTACTTTACAATACTTTACTTTACTTTACTTTATTATTACTATTTTCTATTGCTGTTGAAATATTATTATTGTCACTGTATTATTATTGTTATTATTGTATTATTACTATTATTATTGTTATATTTTATATTTTCTTTTCTGCTTGGAGGGGGCCCCTATCTAGCCTATTCGTAGCTATATACTGACTGCAGCAGTTGCAGCTGGGGAATCCCCTTACTGCTCTCAGAGCACTAAGACGACCCAGCAGTCAAGTCCTACAGTCAGGGAGGTCCTTAAGATGGGGAAGGAAAATAAAACACTTAGACCAGTTTACTGATCTCAATTACACACTCACACACACAAACTTTCCCTAGGCTTATAATGCCAATCCTTTCAAACAAACCTATCGCCCTATCCTGGATTCTTGGCTTATAGGCGCCAAGCCTATCAGTCCTATGCCACTTGCCACAGACGGCGAGAGTGGGAGATTTTGACTCTTGGGTCCTGCTTCAACTGGAGTTTTAAGACCACAACGGCTGCCAGATTTTCCACAGGAGAGTCTGTTAGTAATGGAAGGTTAATTGGTTTGAAGGTAGAGACTTATTTTATTGTCAAACGATATTTTCCTTCTAAAATGGCTGCATATCAGCAATAATTATTAGACAAAGCCTTCAAATTTACAGCAGGCGACACTGGGGGCGCCCTTCGGCAGTCTACTCTGCAGGAGTGGCAGCAGGGGCAGCCCCTACAGGAGAGCAGACAGCAGGCAGCAGTCGGCAGGCCCTCGGGAAGCAGCAGCGGCGACGGCAGGCCCTCGGGAAACGGCAGCGGCAGCAGCAGCAGCAGGCAGGATCCAGAAGCAGTCGGCAGGCAGGTCTCAGCAGAGAGGAAGTTCTTCTCACTGTGGGATCAGTGAGAGAACTTAACTGAGTCATTCTCTGTCACGCCTATAAATAACCGCTCTGCTGCTCGCCTCTCACACAGTGTCACACTACCTTTCATTGCTACCAGATGTATGAGAATTTCGAAAAAAATCTGAAAAAATCGCTGTATATATGCAAAAATAAACACGCAAAAACGATCCTGTCAAACTCAGTCATACAGACGACGCAGTTACGATGACGTCATCATTTAAAAACCGCTATATCTTCATTATTTGTAAAAATAATTGGCTGAAACATCTGGAAAGCATGCACGGCATGTTTCTGCATAGATACAAATAATAACTCGATTTTTTATTTTTTCAAGTTGACATGTCATCCTCCATGGCGGACGGTCCCCTTAAAAGAAAACAAACAAATAAAAATAACGAAAAAACAAGAGGGGTTAACTTATTTCTATAAGCATTAATCCTTTCCACAGGTTTGTCTGACAGTCCCTCTGGGAGTGCTCACTGACTGACCTGGCCACGCAGATTAGTGAAGGGTTTGTTCGGTCATGGCATCTCTTGTGCTGACCCTTCAAATGCAGCAAAGACCACCTTACGCACACAGAAGCCCAAGCCTCCAACCCAGGTAGGACCAGCAGCCTCCTTGTTTAAGCTGAAGAACCTTTACAACCGTATCGACTCCCTGATCTATCCAAGTGAGGTGGAATAGGGAGGGAGTCACAGTGGTGATACCCCTCCTCTGCCACATAGGGGGTTTGCCTGTCACATCACTGGGTAGTGTGGCAGCAACATGGAGTCCACCTTTGGGTAGTGTCACTCCTGTGGGATGGATACAGGCTTCTATTCAGAGACCTTCACCCTCCCTTGTCAATGACATCAATACTATTCCTGACCTACTCTCCAGTTCACTGACACCTCGAGTCCTGTAGGTGAAGGTAAAAACAATAATGCAGGAGGGTGCCATTTTGATCACAGATTGCTGGTCTTCAAGATTATATGTCTCTTCCTGGTCGAGTTGGCATAGGGAGGTTGGAGATCAGTATCAACCTCTCGACGCTGACAGACTACATTTATTATATGGGTATGAAGGTGATTTGGACTTGCAGTCTTTTGCAAGGATCAGCGATCTCTGTGGTGGAACATACATGCATTGAGTGTTTGTTAATTCAGCACTTAGCGTACAGTCAACTTTGGATTCAGCATTGTCAATCTTACCAGAGGTGCCAGGAGACAATCCACATGGAGTGCAACGGGGTGAGAAAGTGGTATGGTGGGGGTGACTTGAAAAAATAATTGAAAAGGACAGATATTAGTGTCATTCCATAGTTTTCGAGGTTGCAGAGATGAATTTTGACACTCTAAGTGGCTTTCAAGTCCAAGTTCAACCACAGATGAGGGAATGAAAAAAGGGTGGGAAAGGGGGTGACAGGTAAAAGTAAAAGCGACAGTGTCTAATCCATAGGTTTCGAGGTTGCTGAGATGAATAGTGACACTCCCAAAGCCCTTTAAGTTCAAGTTCAGCCCCAATAGTTAGGGGGGGAAACGTTGGGAGGGTGGTGACATGTGAAAAAAAAAATACATATATTACAGGTTAATCTATAGTTTTTGAAGTCTAAGATGAATAGTGACATTTTCAATGCCCTTTTAGTCCAAGTTTAGCCCTGCTAGGAAAGGGGGCATGGGAAGGTGGTGATATTTTAAAATTGCCAAAAATCAGGGAATGGTCTGATCCAGGATCCAATTGTGGTATCAGGTAGGCCTCAGGCAGGGGCATGTGCATGGGATGGGTAGCGATCGGCTGTGTAAGGACGGCATTTCACCAAATGTCCGTCCTTCCTATGTAGTGTCGGCCAAAAAACTGGTGGCAGAGTTTCATAATTTTTTGTTCACCTGCCTGATGCATGATTCATGCCTTATTTATCTATTTTTCTTTTCAAAGATGGAAGAAATCATGTGTAATGACGTTAAAAACAGTCACTGATATCTTTAGAACATTATGTTATGTTATTGTGTAAAACTATTTTCCATATAGCAAAATTGACGTGAACGAAACAAAGTGATAAAAAACGTCATATCACAACTATAGATATACATTACCAAATAGATAGGAGACACCTATCACTAGTAGTATCGCATTAACATAGTCCTTAAATTATCATTTCAATATTAAGTTGAAGGTAGTTGAACTATTCCATTTGTTAAATTTTACAGAAAACATTGGAATCTCACAAAATGCTATCAAATAAAAAAAAAAAATGCTATCCTAAGTGTGAACCAGGCGACCTCACTCTATTGCTTTTGATGTTACGTTCACAGGAATCTAATGTCAATGTGTCATTTATTGGTCTAGGAAACATCCCTCGATGAGCGAGAGAATTATTGCACTGCATTCGGTGCAAGTTCCTGTTGGAGAGATATCAAGAAAGCTTAATAAACCGGAGAGAATCATACATAGATGCTCTTTCGTTGTCTGGGCTTCGTTCAGTTCCTCCTCCTTCGTCAGTCTTAGCCCATTCGGACATTGTGGAAGAGGATTCTCATCCAAAAGTTCAGGAAATTCCGGCGGATTTGGAATGTCCTCTTGCTAACTGTAATGATTACAGATGCGTGCTTGAGTATGTTACTTCTCTGTACCCTCAAGTAAGAGCTCCGGACCAACCACATTCGTCAAATCAGTCTTTATTTGAGGCTTTTTTCGCCACTAAACCAGCTCCTGCTGCTTTGTCGTGTGGGCTGGTTTGGTTACATTGGGTTTGACAGGTTTTGGAGGAGGTGGACGGTTGTTTAGCCTTGGTGGTGGCTTTTAACAGACAGATTTCTCTCTCTGTGTAAAGCGATTTAGGCAGTTTGAGGTAACCCTTCGGCAGGTGTCAGGTGGCCACTCAACGAATCGGTTCAGGCAATCATGACTGGGACGACTCGTAGGGATTTCTCTTGAGGAAGTAGGTGCTTTGGAGGGTGTGCTGTCCAATCAGACTGAGGCTCTTTCACAGTCTCTTTGGATGCTGTCAGGTTTAATAGGGTTCTTTCTTCAAGAGTGTTCTGTGTCCCTTCAGATCCAGGACTGTTTGACAGCCTAATAACTTCTGTCTCGATGGGTCTGGCACACCAGGCGAATGCTTTGGCTTTGTCTGTGACGTTTGTAAGCAAGAAGAAACTAAATTTCTATCTTGGTCACCTTACCCCTCATTATCTGGACATTCATAAGAGGATATTGCTTAGAGCACCTTTAGCATTAGCTAATTCTTTGTTCAAGGATGATGATGTGGCCAGTATGACGAACTTTGTTGCTTCTGACTCGGCTATAGAATCACAACAGGCAATGTTCAGGGTAGCAGCTCAAGGTTCTTGTTCCCCAAAAGGAGCTCGTGAGTCTTCTTTTTCTAAGAGGTCAGCTTCTAAGTCTCCCCCTAGAACACCCAAAAGGGTGCGTTTTGCAAATAAAGCTCATCAGTGTCTTCTTCTAAACCTTCTATGTCTCCGGATTTTGCCAAATATGAGATATGTATGTCCCTCATCTGTTCAGGTGGGAGGTTGTCTAGCTCCCTTCTGGTGAGTCTGGAAGGAGTGGGGAGTAGAGGATTAAGTAGCAGAGGTTCTAGGGATGGGCTATCGGATTCCTTTTCACTCCCTTCCTCCTCTGTCCTCCTCCCCTGTCAGCCCTCAGAGTTATTCCCCGTCTTCCATTGGGTAGCTTTAGCGATGGAAATTCAGGCCTTGTTTGAGAAGAGTGCGTTAGAGCCATCCCTCACTCTCCGGGGTTTTACAGCAGAATCTTTGTTGCATCAAAAGTCGGAGGTCTGTGGAGGCCCCATTATAGACCTTTCGGGCCTCAACCTTTGGGTGTTTCAGTGAAGTTTCGTATAGAGACTTCACAGTCAGTGCTGTGGTCAGTCAGGAGGGGTGACTGGATGGTCTTGGTGGATCTAAAGGATGCGTACTTCGAGATTCCTGAGGAAGTTCAAAATGGATGAATGCAACCCAAAGTCAATTCCTTGTGATCTAAGTGTTAATAAGTGTACTTTTGAGGAAAGTCCTGAACTAGTTGATAGTACTCTTTCCAGAAACATTGTTGGAAGCTTGATATATATCATGACTTGTACTAAGCCTGATTTAAGTTTTGTTGTGTCTAAACTTTCACAGTATATGGCTAGGCCAACTCAAAGTCATTTGGCTATGTGTAAATAAATTCTAAAATTTCTTAAAGGTACTAAACAACATTGCCTTGTTTTTAAGAAGTCTTATAATACTATTGAGATTTCTGGTTACTGCGACTCAGACTGGGGTAGTTCTGAAGATCGTAAAAGTATTTCAGGTTATTGTTACCAAATGAATGCTGATAGTGCTCTTATTTCTTGGAAGAGTAAGAAACAAAGCAATGTAGTTTTAAGTTCTTGTGAAGCTGAGTATGTTTCATTGACTTTTGCTATCCAAGAAGCAAAATTTTTGCAGCAGTTGTTAACTGATATGACTAATGTTGAAGTCAAACCCATCATATTATTTGTTGATAACCAAGGGGCAATTAAACTTGCTAAGAACCCTGTTTACCATCAAAGGTCTAAACATATAGACATACGCTATCATTTTATCCGTAATGAAGTTATGAGTAAAAATGTTGATTTAGTGTATGTCCCCTCAAGTGAAAATAAAGCCGATATGTTTACAAAACCAGTAACTAAAACAAAGTTGATTTATTTTAATTTGTGTCATTAATGGTTTTGTAATATTGACCTTTGATAGCTATGTATTTTTTGTTTTTGATTACCATGATGTATATATTTGTTTGATGTGTAGTAATTTGCAGATTGATGAGAATAAAAGTTTATGAGGGGGTGTTAGAATATTAAACTTTTATTTGTTGTAAATTTATTTGTACATATACATTTCCTAACCTTTAACGAAGTCACTGCTAAGAGCTACAAAGTAACTATACCCCATTTTCTTTAGTATAAGCTCTGCAGAAAAATTAATATTATATTTTGAATAACTTGATTAACTTTACTTAGCATTTAAAATATTTGATAGATAGATTTAATAAATAGATTTAACTGTCCCTTCAAATTATTTAAGAAATTATTTAATTGATTTGGGGAGTGATAAGAACATTGACCTGACATAGGCTTTTCAAGGGGTAGGCTTAGGTCGGGCGCGGGTTTTTTGCCCCTTGTTCAAACAGACGGCGAGCGAAGGGCGACAACTAGTTCGGCGACTTCGCCCTTTTAAGTTTAATTTACATTGTGTAGAGTTTTAGAAATTAATAACCCTTTAAATAATTGGTTTGTATGATCTCCTTTCCTGTTTGTACCTATCCTAAAACCTCATCCTATCCGAATATCCTTATCTGCAACCAAAACTTTTAACAGCCTTCGTCAATGATCGGTCGACGGAAAATTCGGTAAGTGGAATAACATTTCTTATCAACGTACCAATTTATTTCCACGAATGCGATTAGAGGTCGCTGGGTTTGCTGATTAAATATATAGGATTTGTTTTTAGTTTACACGTGAATTAAGATGTGTGTGTCCAAACTGGGTTAACTTGAAGGTAGGTCAAAATACTAATTTTCCACAAAGACTAGACCGCCATTATTGGACGGCTGATTTGAGCCAACGGACTTTTCGTTAGGAAGCGGCTTCGTCTTTTTAACGTTTAACTTACGTATTTAATTTAACTTACTTATTCAAGACGTAATACACTGTTTTCTTACCTTGGCTAAATTTTAAGCCCTTTTACATAGTTAGGCTATTGTAATATTGGAGTTTGTGAGAATTAATTAGGCATAGACTCAGATTGAATAATTTTACAAAGGCTTATATAATTATATGGGCGTAGTAATAAATTTAGTCGAAATTAGGTCTGTCTGTTTACTTAGCATTACTATTCGGGATTAGTTTACTTTAATTTTACTTTAACCGGGTCGGAACTTAATTGAATTCTGGGACCAAACTGAACTACCCTGGGAATTTTATGGCCTTGGTTTGATTTATTCATAGTCCTATTTAGATTAATTGCATTTACCTGAATTACTTTTACCGGAATTTAACTAGCCTACTTAAGCTTACCAAGCAATTATTAATCCTTTGGATTTTCTGGCACAAGTCTGAAAACACGTTAGGCGCACGGAAGAATTGTGTGCTTAACAGCCCGTTTTTATACCATTTACTAAATTACTACTAGAGAACACTCAGTGGAAGGAATTACCCTTGTAATTTTGTAGAGTATATTCCTTCGATCTTCCCACTGAGCGAAACAAATTTCCCACATATTTATGATGCATTGGTAATGTTGATTATACGCTTGGGTGCAGTCATTTGTTTTTACCCATAATATACATAAAATATATGTATATTTTGTAGCATTTATTTCACCTGCATGTATAATTTATTTACCAATGATTGTTGATACATAATGAAAAGGTTTAGTATAACGCTTTTCATCTACAGCAACAAACAGTTTTACAAATTCTGTCATTTTCAAGTAGCGTTTTGGTGATATCTAAATCACACACACACATTTGGGCGTAATAAATCTAGTGGGTGGGAATTTGGGAAATTCATTTCTGTACGTAGTCGCCCGCACAGTTAACATGCTACATATAGGCCTGACGGTTGGCACCATCCAAACGACGAAAATCACACTAACATTAGACAGCAGAGCTGCCGGATACTCCCAATAACACATCGGCGAATAAAGACTGGGTCACACATAGGCGACTAGTGCTACCCAAGACCACCGATTCTATCCGAGGCCTCGGTCTAGCTTCTGGTCTTGGTGCTACCTGCGCCATACCAGCGATTCACCGTCATTATTTTCCCACCAGTTCTTACCAATATCTGTTTGTATTTACTCTCTATTTATTCATATCACTGTCTTACCTTATCAAGATCTCAACAATCCTGCTTTTATTTATTCATCTTATGTACGTGTCACTCAATAACAATTGGACTTGGTACTAGACTTCTTAATGAAGCAATACCATAAAAAATCTGGATGCAGGCTTGTTCGGACCTTGGCTGATTCGGACCAGATTCGGACCTTAATCTTGGTGGAATCGGACCATTTGCTAGGCTGATTCGGACCCATACTAATTATTTTATATTATAGCAATGGGTATTTCTATATAAGCATTCCGCATCGTTCGTCCCCGCGAATACGAAAGCCACCAGGAATTGGGGTGTCAAATGTATTTCGCCGTGTTTAGTACGAGCCCCTGGCGGTTAATTACAGTCGTCCGAATAAATATTACTTAAAATTCTTGCTCAGGAGGTAAAACTGCATAGAAAAATCGGCCAATCATATGAAGGTCCGAATAAGCCTGGATAAAGGTCCGAATGAGCCAGGACATGGTCAAAATCACCCTGGTCCGAATCAGCCAAGGTCCGAAAAAGCCTGTTCCTAAAAATCGGATTTATATATGAGTGTGCAATTATTTTGAAGTTAATCGATATTTAAACTTTTTTTTTCTCTCACTCATCATTCAATGGCAATGCCAGATTTAAATAACGTAAATTAGTTTATGATGGAAGGTGTTAAAATAGGACAAACCCAATATGCCTGTTTTCATAATATTGTACTCTCACTTCTCTAACAAAGTCAGATTTCCTTATTTTGAATAATGGAATTTCATTGATTTTCATGCGTTGTACTAGAATATGATCATGCAAAGAAAGTATACAAGATCTCATTACATAATAAAATTGAAGTTTAGGTATGATGTACTTTTGTATAGGGTATATCAACATACATTATATGTTAGTGCTCACTGCTTAGTTACATACTTAAAAGAGAATTTAAAGTAATTTTACCATACAAAGCATATGGCTATTGATAATGTACATAAAAATATAAACTAAGAAGATTACCATAGTTATAACCTATGCTAAAGCAAGTGTGAGCAAATGATATTGGTAATAATGATAATACTAACCTAAACCAAGTCAAGTGAGCAAGCATGATTCCTTGTGTGCATAATCAAGAATACCATGATTGACCTTTGTTAACCCCAGAAGACCTTTGACATACCACAAAAATTATAGGGATCATCATTAAGGGAGCTGGGATGAGCGGATGAATGAGTGAATGTGTTGCAACCTGGTGTGACTACCCTCACCTTGGAGGATACAGCCGAATGGTATTTATTTATTATCTAGTAGCCACAAGAAACATGCTTGCACCAAATATAAGAATAATCCATGAATTTTGGATTCTGACCTTGATCACAGTACTGTATATAGGTAATCTCCTACTTACGATAGGGTTAGGTTCCGAAAAACCCATCGTATATGGAAAAAATCTTATCTCGAATATAGCCTAGCCTACACTACGGTAATCTGTACCATCTTTACATATAAGGTAGCGTACCCTACACTATACAGTATACCTGTACATATACGGCATAGTAATGATTAATTTCAGCTAATTCTCTAGGTTCAATGCATATTGACTCATGATAATTCAGTAATAAGAAATTGAATAACATTAACAAGTTAGCCTAGCATATACGATGATTCCATGGTAAGTCTGACTCCGATTCGGACCGATAACAGCTAAATTGAGCGATACCTATCAGGCTGCTGACGCCTACATATAATTATGGAATAAAAACATAACGAATATGCATCTTTTCCGTGAAACTTTTAAAAATTATACATTACTCTATCCTATAATGTATGTATTCTCATATTACTTATTGTAAAATAAAATACTAACGAAACGGTCAATGTTTTGGTTTGGAAATCAGCTGATGGCGAATACGAGTTTATTTCGTCGCATGATTTAACTCAATTCGGAGCGAATTGTTTTGTTTCTATTAGCGTAAAAGAATATCTAAATACTTAACTTATATGAGACAAGGTCATCTTTTCGTTTAAGACGTGTTAATTTTTAAGTCGAAATATGAATTTAATACGTCTCGGGAACTCAATTTTTTTTTTCTTTTGTAAACAGATTGCTTTGTGGGCATGTTTATTGTGTAAGGAAAATTGCGTGATTCTGTTCGCTATTTTCACTTCATTTCTTCGCAGTACAAGCTTTACCGTTACGATATTCATCTTTTATCAGCGTGAAAACGGCACTAAGCTGTATTCTTTCAAGACCTGAAGTTTTGATTAAAATTATTCTCTCTCAACTTTATCTACGGTTGTGTTTGATTGGATAAGTTTACTGGAGTTTTATCTTTGTTCCGATGCATAAATAACAGTCATTAGCAGTTCGAAGTGTCCTCAGCTTCAGCTACAACTTTGTTTAAATTTAACATACTTGCTGATCTGTGATCTATAGCGAACAAAGTTATTACCAAAAAATATACCAGTCCTATTATACATAACGTCTTTTATAACATAACTGCGGCAATTGTTTACTATCCTACGATGGTTGAAATACAAGCTAAATGGATGTTATCCAGTTCGGTTGTATACTTGGCAAAACATTGTTTCTCGTTACGTTGTCCATGACTGTACACATTTACCAAACGATTAAAACTTTAAAACAACACTTTAATAATTCTCTTTGGCTTTTTTTTTTTTACTTATTTAACTAGAAGATAGGATAAAGTTAGGCTATTGTAATTTGGTCTGTCTCGTAACTAGAACACATATACCTACCTACTATGGGGACGAAAGCATTACGGTTACACAAATTCTAGCAATTATAATGTATATGAAATGCGCATACTGTTTTTACTAGCTTAGCAGAACAAAATGATTTGGTCTGTAAGCTAAAATAAAAGTTATACTAAACTAACCAACCTAACCTAAGATAAAAGTGATCATACTAACCTAACCTACAGTTGAGGTTAAACTAATCTAACTTAACCTGAAATAAAAGTTATCATACTAACCTAACCTAAAATAAAAGTTATCATACTAACCTAACCAACCTAACTTAACCTGAAATAAAAGCTATCATACTGACCTAACCTAACCTACCCTAGTACGCTGTGTCACCTGGCCCTTCTTCCTTCTACTTCCACTCTTTTCTTATACTTATTATTATTATTATAGCCTTATGGGAAGAAACAGAAATGTTTTCTCTCTCATTCCTTCCTTTATCACATATTCTTTTTCTTTATCCTTTAAAAAGAAAATTGGTAAGCAGTATCATATATATCCTTCAGGCCCGTTACTGAAGGGGCCTCAGGGTGGTTGAACGATACCCCCCAAATTTCTTGAAGTCCATATTTTCTGTGAATATCTTTTTCATTGAACTGTACTTACAAAGTAATAAATAATAATTTTTTTTTTGTTAAGTCAAAGTATATAACAACAAACAAATATGCATGTTATTGTTAACATAAGAAACGAATCGATTAATAAAACTGAAGAAATATTCTTGAATTTCAGGGCAAACTTTCAACATTATAAGTAAAATTCTTTGACCAAAGTCATTACTTTAAATAACATCTAATCAGGTAGAAGGGCATAGACCGCATACCCAATTTCTCTTCTTAATATAACTAAAATAACAATTTCAAGTATTTCATCTTGTATGTACCTATATATATTGCGACTGGGGCCAGCTTCTAAGAATTAGGAAGTGGCAGTCACAAAGTTGGTTCTTTATGATTCGCCAAGGAACAGCGGTTGGTTATCGAGACATATTGCAGCCCCCCACATCAGTCACGTTGAAGGATGAGCTTGAAACACGTGGATGTAGAAAACTAAGTGTATTCTTAAATACAAGTTGAAGTACATCTTGAGATAGGAGCTTTCTGAAGAGACTTGAGTTACGGAAAGATAGCAGAGAGTAAGTGATACAGAGTTCACACTGTTTGCTCATAGGAAGGAAACAGTATTGGACAAACGAACGGTATCCTTGACATGTAGGTCATGTTGACCTCTTAGTTTACTTTGGTTCTCGGGAGAGCTCGGTCTGACATACCGATCCACGGAAAGGATGTTCGTTTGTTTGTCTGAGGTTATGATTAGTTAGCATTGCACACATCCTGAACGGGCTAGATATTTTTGGGAGTTTTTTCCTCATTGACCTATTATACAGAGCACAGCTATGTTTTTAATAATGGAATGGGTTACATTTCCATTTTTATGTAATTTCCATTACATATTGCTCGGTTACTACAAACAAAATATAAATAAGGTCCATTCAGTTGCCAATAATGTACTTAAGCAGGATGTGGGCAAATGACTAATCTAAGATCAAAGATAATGTAAAATAATACACGTGCTAAAATATACAGTAAAGGTAATAATTGTTGTAAAATTTATAGGTACAAAGAATAATACTTGTGCTAAAAATGCATTTAAAGATAAAACTTGTGCTAAGAATTGATACAAGCATAATACTTGTGCTAAAAAGGTATATAAGGATTATACTTGTGCTGAAAAACAATACTTGTGCTGCAGCAAAAATGAAAAAAACACACAGACGCGGATTATGAAGATAATTGATTCATTATAAATACTAGCATCACTGGTATTTATATAGATACATATAAGAACAAAAATTAATGGTACCCTGCTGAGAAATAAAAGATTAGACCTAAATAGGCATGGTTAAAGATAAGTATTCATATATATACAGTTTCATATGCGTACCGACGCACAGTTGGATTTAGTTGATTCACAGAGATTATTTTTAAAGGTAACGGTATGTGGAATGCATTATTAATGAACCAAAACTACATTACATGCGAACCAAATACTAACACACTTTTCAGTCATGCTCAAGTTCAAAACAAGTCAACGATCTATGTAATTAATAAGGCGATAAATTTACATAACTCTAATATCCCAGGGCTTCAATGCCCAAGGTAATCTGTCTTTAATATTCTTGACCTTCCTTGACAGTTCCTTTCTAATTTTCTTGATCTTGCGCCAAGCAAATACATACGTGACGATTATAATCACTACCATACAAATAACCGTGGCTAGCAGTACGTAGTAGCGGATGGCTTCATTAAGCGTGAAAACAGGATGGACGCAATACCTAGATTTTCTATTGTTTTGGCGATGGAGGTATTGTAAGGAAGGGGAAGTGCTGCAAAGTGGGTGGTCCCCCAGTTATAATTTTCGAAATAAGCTCTCCCCCGGATGAAGGAGTTTATTCCATGGACGGTGTAGTTGGTCTTGGTTCCTATGCAGCCATCTGCAGAGATGAACAGATGAGATTCCGCAGCTGACCCGTCTAGGCAGGTGACCTCAAACTTCTCTGATGAAAATCACAGCCAGGTTCCGTTGTTCAGCCTGTGAACAAACTTAGACTTGTCATAGGTGTACAAATAATCCAAGCAGTGTTCTCTCATATGGGACAAAGTTCCGTTGAGTGCTAAGTCTAACTCGCATGAACTGTCGAAAATATTCCGGAATTCAAAGGAGTCAGCCGTGCAAACCTTTTTTATCCATGGCTGTGTGGTAATTAACGAACGTTTCCAGGTCTCTGACGACCGTGAAACGGTGAAAGTTTCCTTGTTAGGGGAAATTAATACGTAGCCGGACAGATTTGAAATAACTTTTAATGAGGTATGAGGGGAACGGGGAAATTGTATAGGATTCCCACGCGTCGGAAGGATCAAAAGGGATACTGATTCTATTTTGCTCTAAATGAATGAGATTAAACTATAATAGATTTCAATCTTATGTGATTTGATCAATGGAGTGTAACCGACTCTATCACGAGCATTCTCTATAATCAATGTTAAGCTTTAAAGGCCAATAAGTTCATTGACAGAACTCCTTTAGTATACTGCAAGTGTGATAGCTTCAACATAATCTTTGGATTTTTCAATGAAATGAGAAACTCTATTGTATATATGATCCATCTTCGTATCATAGTATGATAATGTCGTGAGCAAAGATTGAACGTCCTGAACATGATTTAAGTTACTTGAATGTTCGTTGACTATTGCAATGAGTTGGTTAATTGATTCAATTTGTTCATTGAGTTCAGAAAAAAATTAATTCTTGTTCATGCCGTAATCCTTCTATTTTCTTATTTTAAGACGATTAGAGATATCCAAACCTAACCCTGCAACAGAGCCAAACAAATTAAGTGCGGCAAAGATGAAAGAGGTAATGTCTTTCAACACTGGTATGCAGCACTGATCACATAAGGAGGTCGCGTACTAAGCATTCTGTTTCAGCCGTCTTATTCTGCTAATCAAGGGACATTAACTCAGCAATACCCAAATTATGAGTAAGTGGGTGTTCGTCAATTGAAGGAAAGTAGGTTCTGTGCAACTGAATCAAGGATTCAGCAAAAAGAGATCGGATTTCAAATTGATTACATCATTCTCTTGTAAGAAAGCCTGCATGTCAACCTGTAGTATAATGTTACTGCATGTAACGAAAAGATCTTCATTTCTTTCAATGATCGAGCCATTATTAAAACGGACTGAGTTAGTTTTCGAATTAATCCCACATGAGAAAAATGCTTGAACAATCAGCACAAAATATAACAATTGACAAGCTTCATGTTGGAGCCTGCAAATAGGAAAATATATGTAATTACGCATGTTTTAAAAATTAACAATCGCATGAAATAAGATGGTATACAGAGAGAAGAATATATATATATAATATATATATATATATATATATATATATATATATATATATATATATATATATATATATATATATATAATACAGGAAGGGGATTTTTTCATACAAACCATATAGGTTAAACCCTTACGTGCGCCCTAGATACTGTGCATATGTCAGTAGGTTTGTTTATGTTCTGAACTTTCAGCCTATTTGCCACCAGAAGTTCAAGGATTACAAATGGCCCTTCGAATTTCGGCGTTAGTTTGTATTTCAAACCTTTTCGTATGTACACTTGTATATATATATATATATATATATATATATATATATATATATATATATATATATATATATATATATATTAAATCGCCTTACTGCATATGGTTTTGTTTGTTTTGCATTTTTATCGTGATTATGCTTCATGATTATTTGAGCTTCTTCAAGATTCTTATAAAGTATATTGAATCTGTTTACACTAGCATCCACAATATCCTTAAGAGGATCTGATAAATTGGTAGTAGGTTGGAGAATATGAGAAGGTGTCCTAGCGGGTGCGCCATAGATTGCTTCGTGTGGCGACATGTTGATAGAGTGATGATAACTGTGACTAAGAGTGCTTGATACAGCAGGGATGGCTATGTCCCAATTGGAATCCATACCTCCTAGGGTAAACCCGTAGGATGTCTAACACCTTTCGATTCACACGTCTACTACTATGAGATTCAGGGCCTCTGTAACACGGTTTTTACGCAATAACTTTTTATCTATGCATTTCATAGATATAACGCTTATTCAGAATACTCATTATATCTACACATAAATTTTGACTGTATTCTGCATTATGTAGGTTGAATAAATTTGGTGGTACTTACAATGTAAAAGTGACTTTGAGACGGGCCAACTTACTCAGAGAAAAGGTTTCGAACGCATCGTTACGTAACTTATGCAGCATTTCTTCCCTCTTTCTCGATGGATGATTGGCTATACGTAACAATGACAAACAAATTTAAATACAAGCAAAGTAGCACACCTTTATGAATTTTAAACCTCTCCACTGATAATTGTCGTAATGAACAAACCAACAAAATATGTTAATAAATACAAAAACACTTCGATTATTTGTCTAACTCCCAAAATAAGTTTCCTAAGAAATTACAGTCTGCTTTATAGGTCACAATCAGATTGACAAGATGTAGGGAATAGATGGTAATTTTCAAAAACATAGTAGACAAGCTTGTTTTGATAACTGCTATATCCAATGTCATGCAATTTTTATTTGTTGGCTATCTACCTATTTACTGAAAAAAAAAAATAGCCGGTACCATATTTTGGTTTTAAACCTTCACCAATAATTATCGTCAGAATGATGACTTCATGAGGCTCCACCCAATTTGGCCTCATGGGCATTGTTGGATTAGAAAATTTAACTTCTGGCTATAAAAACTCATTTCTCAAGTAGTTGCAAGAAGTGCTAAATGATCCTCAAGGATCCCAGCAGTTGGCCTAAAACGTTTAATCATGTATGTTTACTGCTATACTGTTGCGGCACTACTGCTACAGTAGTATTACTACGCTAGCACAGATACCCCACCCACATCTATGTATCGTTCCGCCATTCATAAAGTCTTTGGGTTTCAGAGCCGATGGAACAAGGTGAATGGGTTTTCTGTCTAGTGATGGGCGGCGCACATTTCGTAAGAGGTGTTACTTTGCTTTACGTAATGAATGTTTTTCGACTCTTGGCTCGTAATCATTGGCCATGGCGTCGGCTAGGTCATTTTTACTCTATAAAAATTAAAACTATCGGGTTTAGGTTATTGATAATGCTGACAAAATTTGTGTGGTTGTAAAATATACATATGTCAACTTTCAGCTACATCCGATGCTTTGACAAGGAGCAAAGTCCAAAACACCGTGTTACAGAGGCCCCGAATCTCATAGTAAACCATTGGATTCAGGGTGATAAATCATGGTACTGATTTTCTCTATGCCTAGGAATACACACACGGAATTAAGAAAGATGGTTGAATTCTCTGCCAGAGTCGGAGACGATCGTGTGTGGAATTCCATGTCTACAAATATAACATTCATAGAACTTTCTTGCACATTCAATAGCGTTTTTTTTTTCTTTAAACTATTAATTCTGTGTATCTGGTCAAGGCGTCAATTAACACTAAGAGGTGTCGGTTCCCTCTGTCAGACTCGTGAAATCCTGTCAATAAATGTAAGTGTACCCGTTCAAAGGGTTTGTTTGGCATGGGGTAAGTTCCAAGACTGACAGGTGTTTTAGTGTGGCCTTTGTGTTAGTGGCAAATGTTGCAATTGTTTATGTATTTCCTAATATCTGTAGTCATCGTAGACCAATAGAATAGCGATTCGGTTTTTTGTGACGATAGAAAACCCAGGATGACCGTGTAAGGGATTGGAATGCAACCAGTTTAGGACAGTTAGTATAAGAGAGTTTGGTATCACTACCTGGTCGTTAGTCGACTCCGGTGTACTTCGGGGTTTCCTAGTCACGGATCTACACAGAATATTATCCTTGATTATGAAATTTTGTTGGGAATATTTTGTGCATTCCTTTTCTTAAGGATTTCCGTTCAAAGTGTTTATTATTTTACATAACTGAGGGTCTTCCTGTTGTTCAGTCAGTCTGTACCAGTTAAGCGCTCCAACCCATGTCTTCAACATTCTCGATCGTTTGGGTCAATGAATTCTCATGTTCAAATGCCATTTTAATCGTTTGTATGGGTGTGGCAATATCTTCTAATTCAGCTAATGGTTCTGAATATATTGGTGCGGGGTTGTGGGATAACACGTCAGCGATGATATTTGCTTTCCCAGGTAGATATCCTATCTTTGCGCCAAAGTCTTGAATGATCATATGCCATCGCGTTCTTTTAGGGCTGTGGTTTTGAAGAAGTCAGTGAGAGGCTTATGGTCAGTAAGGACCTTAACAGGATAGCCATAAATTATGAACTTGAAATGCACTAACGAATTAACAATAGCTAACCCTTCCTTGTCTATTACTGCTTATTTACTTTCAGAGGGCTTCAATTTTCGTCAAATTACGTGAATAAAAAGCTATTGGGAAAAGCTGACTATCATATTGCTGAAATAGTACCCCTCCTACCCCCTGATATGAGGCATCAGTTGCAATAAAGAATTTCTTGCTGAAATCGGGGAATTTTAAGATAGGGAGGTGCTCAATTTCTCTTTTAATGTATCGAACGCCTTTTGATGCTTTTCTTCCCATATGAAATCTGCACCTTTCTTCGGAAGGTCAGTTAAAGGAGCGGCAATTAGTGAGTAGTTGTGCTCAAAGCGTCTATAATAACCTGAGACTCCTAAAAACTGTTGTACACCCTTAACATTAGTAGGTACAGGAAAATTGCTGATGGCTAAAACCTTATCATGGACTACTTTAAGACCCTGGCGGGATACCGTAAAGCCCAAATAGACTATAGTCGATTCATTTAAGGTAGATTCTTGTGCCTACGAGACGTTTGTTTGGCAGCCTCTGATTGGCTGGTACCGGGAGGTAGGCCGCTCGCTCAGTCTCATTATTTTCTACTGTGGCTTAGAAAACTAGCAATATTATGTTTATATTTCTTCAATCAACTCACGCTTTGCTCAAGATAGGAAAATTTTGGTCATAACATAGGATTCTGTATTAATTGTCCAACCAAGTCATCTTTTCCTGAAATCAATAAGAAAAACAAAGGAATTACAACGAGTAAAAGTGAAAAGAGAAGCATTTAATTCTTTATACCTGTTTTTATTTATCATCGGATTTTGCATCATTAACGCGATTAAGATAAAATAAAACTTGTGTTTTCATACAACAAATTCACCCTGAATACGCTGGTGCTTTCAGATTCTGGATGCGTGTAAAATGTGAGGAGAAAATGAAGAATATGTCTTATTATGTTGCATCAGTAAATGATTCAAGTTTGACGGTATTGCTGAGAGAATAAGATCTGCAAGGCGACGTTGTTGTGTTTGTCGTCTCAGCTAGAGATTTGAGTTGCTAATTAGCGATATAAAAGGTTGCAGTTTCGACAATATTTACCATGTTATATTATTACATTTTCTAAAAATAAATACACAGAATTTCCATTATAAATGTCGAACATTTTAAATCCAATATCATATAGTATGTCTGGGCATATCTGATAAGGAAAATAATAATAATAATCAGATGGATGCATCTGGTATTGTTAGCTCAGACCCATGCCGGCCACGGGGAATTCAAAGAAGTTGAACTCTGTGGTAAGAAGACTTCACATTCTTCAACTCAGCCTAAACTTTAATCAGGTTGTTTCAAGATATTGTTTCTAATTTTATTTTATGAATATATTTTCAAATGAAAGAGACATCAGAGACTTATTTGAGTGATATGAAATAATAATCTCAGTGAATTAATAACAACAAATATTAAGAAAGATTGACTTCCTATCAGGCTGAGTCAAGTACGGCTGCAACATAATAAGACTATTCTTTATTTTCTCTTCACATATTACACGCATCCAAAATCTGAAAGCACCAGTCATAGATATAAAAGCCTAGATGCCGCATCGGGCGCTAGCTGAAGTAGGCTGGCGCACGTCATCAGGCCCGCCATCTTGGGGCGGTAATTCAAACAATGCAGCAGGCTGCAGTATATGACGTTTTTTCGCCACTATTCGCTTAATATTGCACGGATTTTCTTGTCTGATGCTCGTTACAAAGCTTACATAATTCCCTACAAGGATCTAATAAAATAAAGTTGTTCCTTGATGTTTGAAAGTTAACTTACAATGACTTTGTTTTAGCAGGTAGGGGGAAGGGGGCTAGTTGTACACAAATGTTAATATTTACCCATAACTATTGCTGTAAACAATAATTTGAAATGCTGTGATAAGACAGCCTACGAAAAAAAATGGTTAAAATAAAACAATATTGTTTAAGGGCCATTAGGTCAATAGGGTAAAATGTTGGACACTAATTTGATGTTTCTAGATTTCTTTCACTGCATTATAGCTATGTAATATTAGTGTTAATCTGGTCCTTGTAAGTAAGAACTAAATGGCCAAGCAAGGCACATAATGAGTTTTTGTTGATGTTTTGATATAGCCTGCTGATTTCATATCAATGCATATAGATTATCATTACAATGTAGTATCATTAAACTGTTGGAAACAGCAATGAAAAAAAAAACTTGTTTAAATTGCTGGGAATATTTATAAATAAATGCACAGATGTACAATAAATGTTATATATACATTCATGTAAGAACAAATATCATGAAAATAAATCATTGTGCAATACATTTTGAGAGTTGTTACTTCAAAGTATAGGCTTAATGACCCATAAGGCCACCCACAGCTTTAAATTTATACATGTGTGACCAAACCAATGAACAGTTAGCTGAAAAAAAATTAGACTGGCCTTATGATTGTGGTCTAGGCTGAAAGGCTCGGTGGGGGGGGGGGGGGGGGGGGGACGGTTACTATGACCGGGTATACAGGGTTGCTCGTCAGGATTGGCTCATTTTGGCAATTTTTGGTCTATAGAAGTATAGAGATGGCCCAGGCCCTTATCCCAAATAAGGTATAATAATTTGGGTCCTTGACAACACAGTCTAGAGAATGAGCTATATTGAACTGTTAATGCTTGCCATACTGATATATCTTAGTCTGAGCAAATTAAAGGTAGTTTTGTGAAAAATTTAAGTTCTATATAATTATTTCACCATATAAAATTAGGTCCTAGAGATAGGTCACTTTTGCCACTAGACGAGGTCTCTTGATACCCGCTAAATTTTCCAAAGCCAGGTCTAGAGGTCAGAATTCACTGAGGAGCATCCCGTTCCAAAAAATGGAAGAACCCCCACCCCACCCAGGCTCAAAGGAGCAGGCAGAGATGCAAAGGCTAGATAACACAGAAATCCTAGTTATTCTAGGGCCTACTGTAGTTTATTTTAGGCTCAACCCTACAGTTTTATGACTTAAACTTGTAGGCCTGTGCCAAAAATTATATTGGGGGATTTTTTAACAGAGCACTTCGAGAGACAAAGATTTTACTTAAGTTGCACAGATCCATAGCTGTAGGCCTACTTTAGTCATCTGTCTTATCACAGCATTTCAAATTATTGTTTACAGCAATAGTTATGGGTAAATATTAACATTTGTGTACAACTAGCCCCCTCCTTCCCCCTACCTGCTAAAACAAAGTCATTGCAAGTTAACTTTCAAACAATAAGGAACAACTTTATTTTATTAGATCCTTGTAGGGAATTATGTAAGCTTTGTAACGAGCCATCAGACAAGAAAATCCGTGCAATATTAAGCGAATAGTGGCGGAAAAACGTCATATACTGCAGCCTGCTGCATTGTTTGAATTACCGCGCCAAGATGGCGGACTTGTTGACGTATGTCCGGCCGGCCGAAGCGGCATCTAGGCTTTTATATCTATGGCACCAGTGGCCTACCTCCCGGTACCAGCCAATCAGAGGCCGCCAAACAAACGTCTTGTAGGCTCAAGAATCTACCTCAAATGATCGACTGTTGTTCATACTTGAAGAACTTGCACTTTGAGATTTTTATTCTTAAATTATGCTGTCTTAATCTCTGGAGAACTAACTCAAGTTTACGCAAGTGCTCTTCTATGGTATTACAAGATCGTCCATATAGGCGTGGAGAATTACACCTAGCAGGTTCACTAAACACTATAGTCGATTCATAAGGTAGATTCTTGAGCCTACGAGACGTTTGTTTGGCGGCCTCTGATTGGCTGGTACTGGGAAGGTGGCCCCTTGAGGCCAGCAATCGCTCATTGTGTCATATTTTCGTTAGTGACTTAGAAAACATGCAGTATGTTTATATTTCTTCATTTATCTCACTTTTTCCAAAAGATAATAAAGTTTTGGCCATACCAAAGGATTCGGTATTAATTGTACAACTAAATAATCTTTTCCTGAAAACAATTAGATAAAACACAAAGGAATTACAACAAGTAAAAGTGAAGAGAAAAAATTTCAATCTTTACACCTGTTTTTATTTATCATCGGATTTTTAATAAGTCATATGATCAAGATGAATTAAAACTTGTAATTTCATTCTGAATACGCTGGTGCTTTCAGATTTTGGATGCGTGTAATATGTGAAGAGAAAATAAAGAATATGTCTTATTATGTTGCAGCCGTACTTGACTCAGCCTGATAGGAAGTCAATCTTTCTTAATTATTTGTTATTTATTACTTCACTGAGATTATTATTTCATATCACTCAAATAAGTCTCTGATGTCTCTTTCATTTGAAAATATATTCATAAAATAAAATTAGAAACAATATCTTGAAACAACCTGATTAAAGTTTAGGCTGAGTTGAAGAATGTGAAGTCTTCTTACCACATAGTTCAACTTCTTTGAATTCCCCGTGGCCGGCATGGGTCTGAGCTAACAGATATGCCCAGACATACTATATGATATTGGATTTAAAATGTTTGACATTTATAATGGAAATTCTGTGTATTTATTTTTAGAAAATGTAATAATATAACATGGTAAATATTGTCGAAACTGCAACCTTTTATATCGCTAATTAGCAACTCAAATCTCTCGCTGAGACGACAAACACAACAACGACGCCTTGCAGATCTTATTCTCTCAGCAATACCGTCAAACTTGAATCATTTACTGATGCAACATAATAAGACATATTCTTCATTTTCTCCTCACATTTTACACGCATCCAGAATCTGAAAGCACCAGCGTATTCAGGGTGAATTTGTTGTATGAAAACACAAGTTTTATTTTATCTTAATCGCGTTAATGATGCAAAATCCAATGATAAATAAAAACAGGTATAAAGAATTAAATGTTTCTCTTTTCACTTTTACTCGTTGTAATTCCTTTGTGTTTTATCTTACTGATTTCAGGAAAAGATTACTTGGTTGTACAATTAATACCGAATCCTATGTTATGACCAAAATTTTCCTATTTTGAGCAAAGCGTGAGTTGATTGAAGAAATATAAACATAATATTGCTAGTTTTCTAAGCCACAGTAGAAAATAATGAGACTGAGCGAGCGGCATACCTCCCGGTACCAGCCAATCAGAGGCTGCCAAACAAACGTCTCGTAGGCACAAGAATCTACCTTAAATGAATCGACTATATATTAATCATTCTCGTGAAGGTGATAGGGACGCAGCGTATTGATTCTGTTTGATTATTAAATTGGTATTCAGGTGGTTACAGACTTCAATATTGACCTGGTGATGGGTGTCAACAATATAGAACGCTTTGTTACAGAAAGTCCATTAATTTTCAGAGTCTGAAAGGATTAAAATTTCTGAGCCTGGCAAAATTTTCCTAACACGGATTGAGAGGTACGAGGGAATATTAGGTTAGAGCGACTGCGTGTAGGTTGCCAGTGCGGGTTTCCGAGAATTGTGTCGAGTGGCTTGAATGATATCATTGTTCACGAAACAGGTAATCGGTTCTTCAGTGTACGTTACTGTTTGAGTATCTGTCTCCCTTTGGTCCAACATGGATTGTAATGTATGCAACGACCAGTAGAATTTTCCTTTGATAAACACGCCATTCTTTGCAGGAGTTATAACAACGTTTTGAATGCACATGGATGGACATCCTACAATTACAACTGGATACATATTAATGTGTTGGACTATGATAAAGGTGTCAGTAAGCATTCACTTTTCCACACGATACTGCACCTGGGCCGTACCCACAACGCTTAATTCATTATTTCCTATGCCCGATAAGCGGACTTCGGATTTCTCAATAGGGAACTTAGAAAACAACAGGTGGTGAGTACGTAGTTACACTATGTTACGTGGACTACCGGAGTCGAATAATAATGGAAAGGGTTAATGTTCTAAATTGACTGCATGCAAAGTAGGACATAACTCATCTGAACTAATGATAGTATGGATTCTATGAAAATCTATGGGATACTGCACAGACTTAATTGGATATGGTTGTGTGGTTCAAAGGAAAATTCTGGATTGCACACATGTCTTCCAGATGATTAAATTTATTATTTAATTTAAAAATGATGATATGGACGACCCAACACATTCTCCTCCCCGATGGAGTTATTTACGTGGTGCATGTTTTGCTTTGGACACTCGGAAAATTTACCGTATTTTGGTTATTTTGGGCAGGAGGATTAGGAACTGAGTTCCTGGAAGGCCAATTTACTTAAGCGCGGCATTGCTATCAACGGATTTTTTTTTTTTTTTTTTTTTTTTATGATTGTTTGGATGTTTCTTCTTGTTGTCACCACCGACGTTCTGTGTATTCTTAGCATTGAATGGTTACGAGCATTACACTGAGCATATGAATGATTTGTGCTATTGTGAATGGAGCAAAAACACGTACCACAATCATTCATCATATGTCTTCTTCTCTTACAGTTAAAGCAAGTTACCCCGACCGAGTTATTACTAACTACATTTACTTGTTGTGGTTTATTCTCTTGTTTTGAAAAGGCCTGGACATATTATGTTTTCTAACTTGTTTGTATACGTCCAGTTCTGTACAGTCGGGAGTTAATTTATCATCAAAACACCGAATTAAGGCTTCTGGCAACATTGCTGTTATGGAGGTTAGGTAGATAAGCAGATAAGCCTGACAAAATCCTTTGTGGTTATGTTGGTACCGTTAACCCAATCTGACTGATTAAACTGATCCATGTATTCACGCAGACGGTCTTACGATCAGAGCAGCCCTGTCAACTATATTTGTTTTTTTTCCATCTGTCAATCCGCCTGTGGTGTTTGCGTAGGGTAACACTGCGTCCTATTTGGAATATTAACGGTGTAATTCGCATACAGTAAATTATTAAAACACTTTTCAGTTGAAAATGTACACCCAGATATCCTTTTAATTACCTAAAACTTACACATAGCGTAACTATTTAAAGCCCGGGACGCAGTGTTACCATACAAAAACACCACAGGCAGATGGACAGATGGAAAAAAAAAACAGAGTATAGACTAAGATTAGTCATGGAAATAATCTTATGTATGTTCTGCAAAGCTAACACTTCATCCAGCGCTTCCTCACTACCGTAGATCGAACATAATTTGACTTTAAATTCTTCCCACGTGTTTGCCTACAGAAATAATACATATTTAACATGAAATACCTTTAGTATACCATCTGATAATGAAACCTTGAGATCGACAGAAGAAAAAAAAAAAAAATCCATGGAAAGAGGAAGATATGCAAATGTGTAATAGTATTACACAGAAAAATGGAAATGCAACCCATTCCATTATAAAAACATTGCTATGCTCTGTATAATAGGTCAATGAGGGAAAAACTCCCAAAATTACCTAGTCCGTTCAGTACAAACACGCATCAGTTCCATGGGTCGGCATGATAGCCCGAACCCCCATGAGAAAGTAAAGCAAACCTAAGCGTTGGTATTCGTTCTCATGACCCCAAAAGTCAAGGATGTGTGTTTATTTGTACAATACTGTTTCCTTCCTAAGATCAAATTGTGAACTCTATTGCATTCTACGACTATCTCTCCTCTACTCAAGTCTCTTCAGAAAGCTCCTATCTCAAGATGTACCTACTTCGGCTTGTAAACGGTTACGAAGAGTATATGTTAGTTTTACACTTCAATCTAACCCTTCAACATGAACTGAAGTGAGAAATCATCCCAAGTCTCATGCTAGTCGGCCAACGCAGAGCAGCGCTGTGCAGTGGCCTGAAACTTCCCAAGACGACCTTCACCGACTTACAACGGAGTAAATCTAGGATGAATATCGACTTCTACTTAACAACATGATAGGTGCATACATTATCAATTGGCGTCTTCTACTTTATATCATTGGCGTCTTCATCTTCATATCAATGGTTGAAAAAAAAAAAAAAAAAAAAAAAAACACACCCCGTAAACATACGCTTCCTGGAAGATCATCAACAGGACAACGGGGAGAAACAACCTGCGTCGCTGCATCAAGCAAACACATCCGCCTCTGGGACGCGAAGGACAACCAACAGTAATGACATCTTTATACACAAGCAGAAGATGCGCCTTAAAAACAAGCTAAGTAAACCGGCCTTATTCACTCGTTTAATTTCAGGTTGTTCAGATTGCTGTTACGGAGTTAAAATGACATTTACTAAAAAAAAAAAAAAAAAAAAAAACTTTCTTGCAGGCATATTACTCTGTAATTTTTACCAACCTTTTTTTTTTTCAGGGATATCACTTAAATATTTTTACTGTGTTTTATGAGTGTATGTTATAATTGTCTTTTGCTGTGTGACTTATATATATGATTTCTATGTTAGTGCCTTTTCATTGTGCATTTACCTGAGGTTGAAGTTCATCTAGCGTATGCTTCTGCGTAGTGGTAGGGTATATTCATACAGATATTTTGATAGGATTGCTAACAGACATACCTTTCGTAAGACATCTGTGGTAAAGATGGCTACTGCCACATCTGTTGGGTCGTCTATTGCTAGCCCACCCAGTAATCCTGTAGCGACTTGTTAACACTAGGTCCGCCACAGTACCATTCCAAGGGCGAGTTAATGGATTTTTGACACAGGGGTTGAATCATGGATCTCATCCGTAGACGCTCATTTGAAAGCAAAGTGCATAACAATCCCACACTTACAGCTTCAGGAAGCTAAAAGCTTCATTGATTTTGCTAAGGGTGACGCTGGGTCATACCTTAGGGGGTTTTCCTTTTTAGAGGCAAACACATGGGAAGATTTCAGTCAAATTGCGTTCAATTTATGGTAGTGAGGAAGCGCTGGATGAGGTGTTAGCTTTGCAGAACATAGATAAGATTATTTACATGACTAATCTCATCCTAGTAGATAGGGCTGCATTAATTGCAGAACCCCCTGAGTGAATACATGGATCAATTTAATCAGTCAGATTGGGTTAACGATACAAAGATAACCACAAAGAATTTCATCAGGCTCATCTACCTAACCTTCATATCAGCAATGTTGCCAAAAGATTTAACTCCCGACAGTAAAGAACTGGGCATATACAAACAAGTTAGGAAACATCTGTCATAATGCACAGATTTAGACCCATCTCTTGTCCAGGCCTTTTCAAAACAAGAGAATAAACCGCAATAAGTAAATGTAGTTATTAATACCTCGGTCGGGGTAACTTGTTTCAATTGTAAGAAAGCAGGACATATGATGAATGATTGCCGTACACGTTTTTGCTCCATTCATAATAGCACAAACCATTCATATGCTCAGTGTAATGCTCATAACCGTTCACAGAGTAATGTTAAAAATTCACAGAATGTCGGTAGTGATAATAAGAAACATCCAAACAATAATAAGAAAAAAACATCTCATGGTAACGCTGCACAGAAACAAACACAGGTAAATAGACCTTCCGGGAACTCAGTTCCCAATCCTTCTCCCCAAAATAACCAAAATACAACCAATTTTCCAAGTGTCCATGGCAAAACATGCATCACATAAATAATGCCATTGGTTTAGACAAGTACTATGGGAATCAGTTATTCTGCATCGCTGACTGGCTGATATCTTTGTACCCAAGTGTAATTGTATTGATCTTAAGAATTTTTGCATCAAACTTGCTGTGCTCATTGAGCAAATTAAACGCCTCAGTCGATCCCCATTGGATCATGGTATGTTATGGAGCCTTATCAACCAAAAACTATCTCAGGGTTAAGTCTATCAGAGAGTAGTTGACTATCTTCGTAAGTGGATCTTTTCCTTAGAAGAGCTGCTCAAGGCAGTAGATTTCCTCATACGTAGCATGGAAGACAATTCCTTGCAGCAAGGAGAAGACTTGTCTCCTACAGCGCATAAAAAAGGGGGTGGAAACCAACGAACCACGTACATCATGTCTGTTCTGTAATGGTAATCACACTGCCATCAGTTGTTCAAAACATCCAACTGTACCAGTTAAGAAACGCCAATTAACCTTAACTAAAAAGTGCAGTAAACAATGCAGTAGTAAAAGAAATTGTAAGTTGTGTGATGGACGCCATCACAGCTTAATTTATGAAAGAAACAACAACTAATCCAGGTCCGTTGTGCTAACTACCCATCGTTGAAGTTATCAATCCTCCTCTAAACCTTCTCATGTAGTTTCACCACCTGTGAAAAACCATGGATCTAGCCGACCAGAAAGTTCAGCCAAAATAAAAAAAAAAATAAAAAAGCCATGTGTAACCGCTAAAATGGTCAAGGATGAGCCTTTGACCAAAATACCAGCTACATTGTTATCCACAGTTACTGCCACTGTATACACTCGCGGTCAACCTTTTAGCAATCGCGTGTTCCTTGACGCAGGTAGTCAATGCAGCTTTATCTCTAGTTGGTTGGCAAAAAAGTTGCAACTTCCAGTAATCAAGCGTGTATCTTTGAATATTGCTCCCTTTGGTTCTAAAATTGTCCATGGAGATTCTGATAAATCGTGTCACATACATGTTGGGCCTAGAGTAATTCCACCCAAGCTTGTTGTTCACAATGATGTTAATACGTCCATCCATAATGTTGGTCTTTGTAACGTAAAGAAACATAAAGAATCATTTGGAGAACAAGGGATGTACTATAGCTGACGAGGAAATTCGTGGAGATACTCCTAAAAATGTCAATATTCTCATTGGGGCTGATTATTTCAGTTTATCTGTTTTGGGGCTGGATAAGATAGATGGAGTGAACCTGTTCGTCACTCACAATGGTGTAATGCCATATGGCCGAGTGCCTCAGTAGGCCCTGGAAGGGTTGGATGTTTCTGTTGTATGCACTTTGAGAGTATGCCATGTTAATGAAGACATTGATGTTGATATGTGGTGGAAACTAGACACCATTGGAATTGCACTGCAAGAACAATTCACTACTGCGCATGCTGCCATGCATGAGGTCCAGAATAGTATTGATAGTACCGAACAAAGGTATGAAGTTGGCCTACCATTCCGCAGGTCTGAACTCCCTGATAACAATTGTCGTAATGCTCTTGCACAACTGAACTCACTTAGAAAACAGTTCCTTAAAGATCCTAGGTACTGTAAGGATTATGAAAACGTCCTTCAGACATATTTATCACCGGGATTCATTCAGGAAGTTAAAAATCCCAAAATTGAAGGCTATTATTTACCTCTCTTTGGTGTGAAGAAGCAAAGTCTCACGACACCCTTGCAAATTGTCTTTAACACATTGTCAAAGGTTAAAGGGGAACTTTTGCTTAAAGACTGCTTATACTCTGGTCCTAATTTAGTAGAACTCCTATACGATTTGCTCCTGACCAGGTATCGCTATTTTGGTGCCCCTTTAAAGGTTTGTGGGGTCGAGCTCGACCCAAGTGCCCAGAAAAATTTGTGAAAATTTAAAAACTGCAGCTATGCTGCACATTTTAATTTCTAAAATCAATTTCACCATTGATGAACACTACTGAGAAGATAAAGCATACCCATCTACAAATTAAATATATTAGAAAATAAGTAAAAAAAAAATAATTTACGAAAATATTTACAAAAAATACAAAACATGCTGTATACACACAAAAATTGAGGAAATCCTTCCTAAAACTATTATTTACAATATGTGATTGCCAGAAAAGGTGTCGGACCCACAGAGGTCAAAATCTGAAGCGAGAAAAAAGGGTGAGTTTTTTTGGCTAAAAAAAAAGCCAAAATTTCACAAATTTTTTGGTACCTAAATGAAATAGGATGTGGCTAATTTTTTTTTATAGAATAAACTCATATTATCCTAAAACAGAATTATGTAACAAGATGTGCACTATGATCTTGTCATTGGCCATCAATATCTGGGCAACGAACCTGTGATCAAATCGCAACATATATCATGAGAAGTTCCCTGTTGAAGGTGCTGTACTTCCTCTTGGCTGGATTGAGTTTGGTATTGAAGAAACCAAGTAGTTGAGTTGCCCTGTTGAGTGGCTATTTTCATATAGTGCCTATTGCATTCAATATAAACTCCATTTGCCTCTGATACATTCTCTTGTCGATCACACTAAATAACAGTCATAGCCCAGTGGCCTTTTCCCCATGGAGCAAGCTTTGGCCTGGACTGGCTCCGCAAGCAAGGGACCCTCAGGCCTGACATCAACTGTCAAGGACTGTTAACCAAGGCAGAGGGTGATGCATCAGCCCAACCCTGCACATGTTCACCAAACTTTGAAAGAAGTGCCAAGAATGAGTCAGACGCTAAGTCATGATCCAAACACAATCCCTTTCTCTACTCTTGGGCCTAGAACCTCTAACAAAACCAGCCAGAATGACCCTACTAACTGATTTTGATAAATAGGAGGGTACAATACCTCTTCCATGCTCCTGGATTGAGCAGTTGAGGGCTGAACCAAGAAGTCTGGTTAGTCTCATAGCGTCCTGGGAACCAGTCAAGAATACATCCTACGCCCTAGTGCCATGCCATTTGTCCAATTTTCCTACATTCATTCCAAAGTCAGAGTGCTCAATTATGTATGTATACTATGAGCTCATGGAAAGGCGTCAACAACCTGGTCAGATAGTTATGATTCTGTTTGCACACGACTTTCTTGCCTTGCAGGACACACTCCAGATTGAGATTGATTCTCCAGTGAAAAGGGACAAAGTGTCAGTTGACCCCGTACCTGATTTGAGTCATTACAATGAGTGGCCAGAAATGAAATGTGCCAGGCATTCAGTAACAATCAGGAGATATTAGTAAGGGAATTTTAGCATTAGAACTGGCCGAACCGGGAAAAGATTTGTAACCAAATAATTCCTCCACCAATATTTTGATAGGTCCTCAGTATTATTAAAAAAAAAAAAAGTCTGGGGGCCCTAGAAAAATTATTAGGGGGGTAAAACAGCTCCAAAATAGCTTTTTTATTTTTTACATTTTCTCGTTATACTCCTAATCTATGCATTTTATCGAGAACATTATTACATGCAAAATTACAGTAGATAAAATTACTTTTCTAATGATATATAATGATGTATACTTTGCTTTGTTACTATAATACCTATGGTTTAACAAAGGTTAATGTTACAACCCTGAAAATGCATTTTTTCCGAATTTTGTCTTTTAAATGTTTAAATAGGCATTTTATGAAAACATTTTTGTTGCACTATTAAGATATAAAAAAAAATTCTATACAATGGCATATAATAATATATTTCTTATTATTGCATCGTCCTTTAGTACTTAGTAGGTTCCAAGAAGATAGGTTGGTAATTCACGTACTTTATTCTGGTATATCAATTAGAAGTATGCAGATCCATGCTTCTGCTGACGTCACAGTTCGTGGATGGCGGGAGACGGCACAACAACTCCCAGAAGGTTCAACATAGTAGAAGGAGAGAGTAGTGTTTCTCAATATATTACACTTACTCAATTTGTGAAAGTGGTATGGTTTGAAAAGGGTTCCCAATTAAACTCCATATAGGATGTTAAAAACTGAAAATACACTTTTTCCTAATTTTTTCCTTCAACCTTTCTAATAGGCATTTTTTTAAAACAGCTTTGCTGCACTATTAATATATAACTTGTTCGTACGCGGAACAAACCTTCAGTCTTAACAATATGATAATTTTCCAGTGCTAGCTGGTAAAAACAATCAAAGATTGTAAAACAAGGAATCTGTGGCATCTGGGAAGTTGGCAACTCATGCATATATGAGGCAGATATTTGGTCATCGACCAAGCTCAGACACCCGTGATATTGTTTGTTTGTTTGTATGGTGCTTTTACGTTGCATGGAACCAGTGGTTATTCAGCAACGGGATCAACGGCTTTACGTGACTTACGAACCACGTCGAGAGTGAACTTCTATCACCAGAAATACACATCTCTCATTCCTCAATGGAATGGCCGAGAATTGAACCCGCGACCACCGAGGTGGGATGCAAACACCATACCAACCACGCCACTGAGGCACTACACCCGTGATATGCCAGTATTTCTTTTACCGTGTTGGAGAGCCGAGTTTTGATTTGCTCTCCTTCACCAAGCCTTTTTTTTTTTTTTTTTTTAATCATCCTGCAATTTATTTCCTTTTATTCAGCCCAGAAATTCTGCGGTGGTCAATTTTTTTTAGACAAGACTTCTTTGTTTGTTGTACTGAACTTCCTAGGGACAGATGCTTTTGCAGTAGATAAGACTTTAAGGCTAAGGCCCCACCAAATCCATCGCGGCGAGTTGTATGCGTCTAACACGGCTATCCGTCTACAAGCGTCTCCGTCTTCTGCGAGTGTGGCCCAACCAGACAAACGAGTGACGGTTATAAGACGGACAATTCAAACTTCACCAGTACTTGCCGTTATGAAGGGAGAGCGCGAGGTTTTCCTCTGACTCGGTGCTGTCAACCAAATTAGAGGTGTTGAACAGTAGGAAAATCTGGACTTATGACATAACTTTAGATGAGGAAAGAGTGGAGAATATGCAAAACTCTTTCATAAGTTACGATAGCATCCAGACAAGTTTTTTTAAATGTTGTCGGATGCCGCCGAAAACCTTTGACTTGATTCACAAGGGCATTATATCTCGAATATAAAAATTTGATACCAATTACAGAAGATCCGTATCAACGTAAGAAACTTGTAGTAACTCTGAGGGAAGGATTACTGATTTTAAAATTAAAGTTGCACTTTATTTTATCTAATACAAAAATTAAGATACGTAGAATTGTGTGTGAACTGAACACTTTGATACAGGAACTTCTGAAACAAAGATATTTACGTAAATGTATCCATTAGAATATAATAAAAAAATACTTTAATCCTTTATCATAACCACAAATCATCACATTTTATTATAACTCAAAGTTGGGCAGGTGGTTCAAATGCAAGTGTTGTAGGTCTACCACAATTTCTTCCTTCATGTGGACCCCAGCTTGGAGACGCACGTCCACGCGCGGCTAAAAACAAAATGTTTTGTTTCTTGCGTGTCCAGTCCGGTAACGCACCTGACGCCACGCACGCTCATGCGCCGTGTGGGGCCACTCGTGTTTGATCTATGACAGTTGATCGAAACGCACAAAACGCGTAGCCGTGTTGGATGCACGCGACGGATTTGGTGGGGCCTTAGCCTAACTCTGCATCGGAATCGCTTGTGTTATGTGTGATAGGCTGGTCAGTTGCCTTAGAGAGTATTGCCTTTTTGGAGAGATAGGACCCCTTACTTTGGTTTAGTGTTTTAATTTAGTTTTTTAAAGATAATTTGGAAATGTGTATTGACATTTATGTTTTTATGTATCTCTCACACACGTCTGCGAACTATGTAATGTTTTAGTCTTTCAGAATGTGTGTTTTGGGATGTTTGGGACGAATTTTAGTGGTGGACATATTTTAGTGGTGAACGAATGCAATCTTCCCTTCTACTTGCAGGGCCAGTCGTGATCGTCGTCTTGTCTCTCCATCATTTTAGTAGGATTGGGGCACATTATAATTATTTTAGTTTCTCTCAGGTTACAATCTTCTTCCTGAGGGAGAGAGTATTTTCGTTTATTTACAGACAGAAGTTAGCCCTGTTTCTCATCTGGAATCTGGCAGCGACGATGGTCTCCCAGAACTTGGGAGCTCTCTTCTTCACTTCCATCTAACAGAGATGCCAATTCACTAATTTGGACTTCTGTGTTTGTGCTGTGAAGAAGTGAGACTTTGGAGCAGTCATTACTGTCGGCTGTGGGTTCCTTGAAGTTTTCAGAGCCCCTTCCTGCTGAACAATTCAACGTCGTGTGGGGATATCAACCTTACGGTTTGCTTTGAATATCATTTGCCTATGACGTTCAACTGGGTAATGATATAATTCAAAGAAACCTCATAATCACATGAGTTAATAAAATAAAATGGAAAGTAAATCCACAGTAATATGTCTGATCTGTTATTTAAATACAAAGCAGAGAGCTTTCGAAGACCTGCACGGTCCTCCTTGTCAAACTGAGTTTGACAAGGAGGACCGTGCAGGTCTTCGAAAGCTCTCTGCTTTGTATTTTAAATAACAGATCAGACATATTACTGTGGATTTACTTTTCCAATGATATAATTGTAATAATATTTTGTTTTACATTTCCGGCACTACTCAAAATGTTCTCACGTTCTTTGTGACACTGTTTACTATGTGACGTCGTGAATGGGCTGTGACATCGTGAATGGGCATGTGACATCATGGGTTCTGCCAACTGCATAGTTGTCACTGCTCTGAGGGTCGATTTCTTCCCATATGTCGCTGACGATGGTTTTTTCATGGAAATTCGTCACTATCCGTCATGTATACGTGTTCTAGGGAGACCATCTGGTTACTGTAGGAGGTGACAGAATGCTCTGCTTTGCCATCTTCGCTGTCATCAAGACCCCTGATTTGAGCTAAAGTCCAATATTGTGACGTTATTCTCATACATCTCTGCCTATGACGTCCGCTTAGGTGACATGACTTCCAACTTCATCCATGACGTCATTGCAGTCAGTTGTAACCCATCAGTATGATCTTAATGGAGCTGGTTATTTGGATGGATTGCTGTGTTTGGTAGTAGCTGTCCTGGAGTTTCTACTACTGAGAAGAGGAATGCATCTTCTATCTTTATTTCAGATTCGGAGTCATCTAAGATGGCAGTTGTTTGGGCATTGTTTGGGCTATGAGGTTCACCTTCCTTGAATGGGCTGTTATCGCATTTCTCTTAGGTGCGTACCCCTCTATCGACCCCTATAGCAGACCCGTCACCCCCAGGCCTCCTCTATGTTGGCTCTTGCGTGCCATGTTCTTGACCATCGCTTGTCCATGTAAATGATTTAGCACATATCCAGCTGCTTGATATGTCTTTTCATCCCACATCTATATACCAATGTCCAAGGACGTGTGGCGCCATGCCCACATCCGTACTCCAACTTCCATCGACATATACCAATGTACATGTACTGTAAACGTCCACATACATGTACCACTGCCCATGTCCATATACCAAGTTCACGTATGTGGTTCTGCGTACGGCCACGTCTAGTATCTTCTCTTCAAGTTACATTGTGTTCAGAAGCATAGTACATTGTGTTCGGAAGCATAGTTATTTTGACAAACTATGACAACCTACCAAAAGGTCACTCAGAACGTTTTGAATGAATCCATAGACTTGCATTTACACAATCAAGCCATCCGGCCTTCTTTGGGATTCAGGCCTACTTTATGGTTAGATACTTGGGTCTAGGCCAAGACACTTCGAGAAGGAAGTTAAGGAAATGCTGGTTTCCCTATTTTAGTTGAGGAGAAGGAAGGTAAGGAAATGCTGGCTTTCCTATTTTAGTCTAGCCCAAGTAATTGCATTCTTACCTGGCAAATAGCTAACACAACTTAGCCTAAGTGGGTAAGGTCTTAGCCTACCCTGGATAATTCAGAAGCCTCCTTAACCTAGCCTAAGTAGTTGAGTTCTTCACCTAGCAAGTGCCGAGTTCTTAGTTAACCTAGCCAGTTCAGGGATACAATATCCTTAGCCTAACTAGTTCAAAGCTGCTTTAATCTAGTCTAAGTAGTAAAGTTCTTAGCCTACCCTGTCTAATTCTAAGCTACTTTAACCTGCTCTAAACATTTGAGCTCTTAGCCAAGCCTAGCTTAACTAGTTCAACATTCCATTAATTTAGCCAACTGATGAGTCTTTAGCCTAGCTTAACTAGTTCAAGGATACCTTATCCTAGTCTAAGTGATTGAGTCTTAGCCTAGCCTAACTAACTAGTTCAAGGCTTCCTTATCCTAGGCTAAGTGGTTAAGCTCTTAGCCTAGTCTAGCTAGTCCAAAGCTACCTTGTTATAGTCTAAGTGGTTGTTCTTAGCCGCCTAACTTAACTAGTCAAATCTATCTTAACCTAGTATAATTGGTTCAATTCTTAGCTTAGCTAAATACTTCATATCTTAACCTTGCAAGTGGTTAATTCATGAACTAGTGTAGCTAGTCTCATTGGCTAGGATCTTCCTTTCTATCTTAGCTTAGCCTAAGTGCTAGAATTCTGGCATAGCAGGCCTATGGGGATAAGTTCTTGGGCTAACCTAGAATGACAATTAATGGGTACACTGGTTGAACCTTCCCTGGCCTATTTATACTAGCCAAGGTGTTGGGTCCTGGTTTTGGCCTAGATTGAACAAACATATTTCTTCATATTTCAGCAAGTCTAAGTGTTGGTGTTCTCAGCCTGGCCTACTTGATTCTGCTAGATGATTTCCCATGCTTTAATTAAGAAATTGGCTTCAGGTTGAGTTAGGTTAGATTCCTAGCTTAATCGTCCTTCATACGAATGACCAGATCAATAATGTAACTCGTTTTCTGGTGGCCTTACCTTCGAATTAAGTAGGATCCATCTTAGCTCTGTTTATGTTGCTCTGGAACACCGCCATCATGGTTCCTTAGCCTAGAAGGGGGGCCTGGGAATCACTATAGGCTGACTCCTCTGATGAGTAGCACGCTGATTGTTGGTCATCGTAAGGGATCACCTTCTAAGAAATCTCTACTGTTGGAGATGCATGTCTCCTGGGTAGCTCAAGGACTTCCAGTTCTACAGTGCAGTTACTTTGTCATGCAAAAGTTTCCGGTAGGAGATCTTGGAGAATATTTGTGCAGAGTCTTTTTGTTTTAGTACATCCACATAGGTTGCCCTATTATCTTTTTGTCCTTTTGAAGACTGTTAAGCCTCTTCTCGGTGACAGATTCTAGAAGTGTTCTATTCACTATCCCAGAATTGTTCATTGGAGATATAAAAAAAATCCTTTCTGGTACCAGCTCCTCTATTTTGACAGTCAAGATGCACCAGTTTGCTGTCGACACCTCTGTGGAGCTCATGGTAAGCTACTTCCAAGCAGGAGGATTGTGATGACCGATATTCTAGACAGTGGAGTAAAGACTTCTGTGTAGAGTTGTCTTTGAAGCAGGAAGTACTGTAGTGGTTTACCGCTTGTTTCCTTAGGGAAGATCAATGTTAGACCTCTTTTCTTCTTGCTGGAACAAGAAACTGGGAGTTGAGGATCCTCTTCCTCTGACAGAGGATGCTCTTTAGCATCTTTGGCACAATCTCCAGGGTAGGCATTCCTCAGTTCTGCCAGATACATCAGGTTCTGGGCAGAGAAATCTGCGGGATCTGTCTGACCCTAGACAGAGTAGTCTGCTGGATCCATTAGGTCTTGGGCATGCTTATGAGCCCTAAAAATTTCAGGGTGTTCTTGGTGATTCCCCTGTGCACACAGGCAGAGTGGTTCCTGGAACTATTATAATATATCTTCTGTCAGCAATTCTGAGAGAAATCCTTCATGGGCCCTTCCTTACCAGCCTCATGTGGAAATGTTCCACCATGCGGTAAAATCTCTCGTTTTACAGCCGGAGACTGTCGAGTAACTCCTGAAAGCGAAAAGGTTTTCCCACAAAGCAGCAGGCCAGATACCTAGCTATCTCAGGTCTTTCGTCAGCAGTTTACCGAGACAAATGGGCCACCTACTATGGTTAGTTTCGTCGACAGCTTTTCTCTCCACTGAATGTCAGGGAGCTGTTATTGGAGTTCCTTTTCTTTCACAGAAATGAAGAGGTCTTTCCGTTTCAGCTTTCAGGAACTGCAGGGCCAACTTTGGTTTGGTCCTTGTGATGGTAATTGCTTCATAGCAAAGGAAGTTAAGGAAAGGAAAACGCATTTTCGAGAAGTTCTGCAACAAGGAGGCATTCACACCCGTGTTGGAGGCGCCTGTTCTCGCGGTTGCTCAGGAATCGTCGGGCGTGTTGTGGAGCGCAACACGCGCCTAAGTGTCGGGAGAAACACAGCGAAATATCATGCAATATCTCGTCTAGATTCTTCGGAGAAGTTCCGGTAATCTCGGGAGTCCGTGACGCTCGTTGTAGGCCCCGCCCCCAGGATGCCGTATAAATAAGACAGACGAAGTAGGAGAAAGCAGAGAGATCACCAGTTAGTCACAGAGAGATATCCTCAGTAAGAGCCACAGATCAGATTATCAGTGAGAGATCAGCAGCAGCAGCAGAGATCATCCGAGAGAGATAAGAGAAAAAGGGACTGACGAAGGATCAGAGGAAAAGTTGCTCAAGAGTTGGTTGGATTCTGGTCTAGTTGTCTTCAGGAGTGGATGACCGAGTTATCTTGACGACGTTGAGCAGATTTCAGAGAAGAAAATGTCCTAGAGGTTTTGGGGAGTTTCTGCCCTCCAAGTATCAAGAGTAGACATTATTTTCTGCAATACGGAGTCAAGAGGACGCCTGCAATCGCCGTTCTCTTTTTGTGAAGCCATCGCTTCGAGTCACTAAACCGGCCAGCAAGTATTTAAATTACCTCGCTGTTCCCCCAGTTCATGCAGTGTAAGATTCTGTTTTTTTTATGTAAATAGGAGATACCATTCTGCAATTACCTTTCTTAGTAAACTTGTACATAAACCTTTGTTGTGTTAGTGTTTCTTTCTATATTCGTATCCCCAGTTTCAACTGTTGGTGTTGAAATATTTATTAATTCATATCGAACCTGAAGCAGACCTCTCTCAGAGGCCGTAACAGTCCTACTCCTTGAAGGCTCAGACACTTCATCCTGGGAAATAATGGTGTTGTTTTGGGTAGTCTAACTTAAACTCCATGTAAACCACTGCGTCATTAGTTAATGGGAGATCTGACTCTGAGACAGTTTCTCCTGTTTGCATTGACTTTCTCAAAAGAGAGGGTTAACTTCATGGCAGAACCAAGGGTGAGAGGTTTGGCCTTCGAATTATCCCGGATTTCGTAGGAAAGACTCAAAATCCCTCGGTTCATGATGAAAAGTGTCTCGTTTACATTCTACTCCAGAATGAATTGGTGGACAGTGATCCGTAGGAGTTCTTGCCTAGTCCTGTCAAAGCTCTGCCATGCTATCCCCAGTTTCAACTGTTGGTGTTGAAAATATTTTTTTTTATTAATTCATATCGAACCTGAAGCAGACCTCTCTCAGAGGCCGTAACAGTCCTACTCCTTGAAGGCTCAGACACTTCATCCTGGGAAATAATGGTGTTGTTTTGGGTAGTCTAACTTAAACTCCATGTAAACCACTGCGTCATTAGTTATGGGAGATCTGACTCTGAGACAGTTTCTCCTGTTTGCATTGACTTTCTCAAAAGAGAGGGTTAACCTTCATGGCAGAACAAGGGTGAGAGGTTTGGCCTTCGAATTATCCCGGATTTCGTAGGAAAGACTCAAAATCCCTCGGTTCATGATGAAAAGTGTCTCGTTTACATTCTACTCCAGAATGAATTGGTGGGACAGTGATCCGTAGAGTTCTTGCCTTGTCCTGTCAAAGCTCTGCCATGCTATCTGAGGATTCTCCACCTTAGACCAAGGGTCATTGACTTTGTGTTGGCACCAGTCGGTCCAGAATGGAAGTTTCCAATATCTCCTTGTCATTCTGGCTGCTGAGGTGATTAAAGGCATACTCCTCATCAGATAGTTCTGCCACAGAGTCTGTGAAAGCTAGAGCATTTCACATCTAAGGAATGAGTTCCTCTTTGGCAATCAAGAAGAATTTGTCTGTACGTAGGATTTTAAATGTTGGTTCCTGGCTTAAGCAGACAATGTTCACTTCCATATCCTGATGGACATTGCCCACAGGTCCTTGGACACTTTTCCTTGGGTCCAGTGGTGGCTGCTGGTTGCAGTATTTGTGTGTTCCTATACAAATAACAAATGTGTTTCTCAGTAGAGTGGTAACAAATCCGTGGCATATGTATTTTTGTTGCTTGAACAGACAGAATTCTTTTTTCCTTCCAGTAATACAATGAATCTGGACATCTCTCGTTGTTTCATCCCAGAAGGTTGAGTTTTTTAGATACTCGTTTATCTATTCTCTCACGGGCTCAGACCCCCTTCCCTAGTACTCGATCTTCTAGGAAGGGTGGTCAGGCGTGTTGAATCCTCAGTCAGTTCTAGATACTTGTACCTCCCTCCAATTATAGGTCTATCCTATTGTTAAGACCGAAGGTTTGTTCTGGATATGAACAAATGACAAATTTCTAATCAATTTGTATTTTTCATAGCTAACAAACCTGAGGTTTTAATGTTAACTTCCCACCTCTAGCCGCCCCTCTCATAACCTGGGTTGGAAGAAAGACTGGCATATTGCAGCAGTCCGAGCTTGGTTGCCTTTTTACAACCTTTGATTGTTTTTACCGGCTTCCAGCAAACACTCGAAGATTATCCTATTGTTGTTAAGACCTTAGGTTTGTTACCTATGAAAAATGCAAATCGATTAAAAATTGGCACATTGTCTATATATAGGAAGTCTTGAATCTCATGCCATTGGATGCTCAGAAGTGCACTCAAACAAACTCCCTGGACTATCCTAAAAACTACAAGAAGGTCTTGTTCTTTGGTCTTCTTGGGAGGCACCTGAGGGGTACACTGCCGAGCTTTTCAATGGTTGGTACTTGTCGCTGGAGAGCCACTGTGCCTGTGTTCATGCTCAAAGCCTCAGAACTAGAGGGAAGACGATTACTGGAAAAAGATGCCTTTCTATTGGTTGTCTGATGTCACCTAGGATTGGCTACAGGTGCAACTGAGAGGCCGACTAACCGGTAGACCTCTTGGACTACGCTGGACTGCCAGTATGTGCCCTACCAAGGGGAAAATGACATGGACTTAGAGTCTAGGATATCCTTCCACGGCACCTCCATGAAGACATAATATCAGAGGCTATCTGTCGAGAACCAGATTGGATGCTTGACTGAAGACACAACACTAGGATCTATAACTCAAGAAATCAGGACAAACACATTATAGCAGAGCCCCGTATTGGAGGGGATGCATACCCAGGCCACCATGAATAGCTAAAATCCGCGGATATTGAGAACCTCTATAAAATAGCTTAAACTGCCTATTTTGTTAATTCAGACTCAAGAAAAACCCACTAAAAATGCTTATACTGAGGGGTAACTATCCAGGGGCAAACCCCCTATGAACCCTATAGACCGACAGTATGCCTTCTCCCAGGTTTAACGGAGTATGACTGGGACTGGGATAGGAAATTTGATAGGGCCAGGTAGCTACATCCTCCACTACCCATCCAGTAAAACACCTTTCCAATGGCTGTCTGTCAATACCTGGGACCAGCCATGGGTTCGACCGAGGGGGCGACTACTAATGTGTAAACCCCCCAACCTCCATTGGATTTCCAGTTTTCCTCCTCCCAGGTGCAGGGGGTCTGACAGGGACCTTTCATCTAGGAGAATCAAGGGACGAATAGCCACCTCCTCCACTGCGCAGCACTTCAATATCACAGGGTTAACATTGCTAACCCTGACACAAAACTGGCAATGGCATGGGAAGGAAGTGAGGGGGCCAGGCATGGAAGCAATTGGATAACATCATAGGGATAGCAGTAGGAGAGAAAAGAAATTATGTGCTAACTGTACACTTTATCTGGTTCATGTAGAGCCCTCCACAGGGATGAATTCCTCTGGATGGTTCTTGTAGTTTTTAAAATAAGGTGCTTCTTATATTTCATAATTGTCTTTCAAGTGTTTTCCCACCAGCGTCATATTAATTCAGAAAAGGAGAGACTTCAGTTGCTTCCTTCTTGATCTTTAATTCAAGCATTAGATGTTGACCATGGCGTTTCATGGATGCTTTTGGCACTTATGGAAACTCCTGGTTATAAAGACAGTCCTGGGAGCTTATGAGCACTCATGGACGTTCTGGCGCTTTATGAGCACTCATGGACATTCTGGCGCTTATGAGCACTCATGGATGAACTAGCACTTACGAGCTCTTATGGACGCTCTGGTGCTTATGGAAACTTTGACGCTTCGTGCCACAGGAGCTTTAGCGGTTATGGGAGCTTTGGCACTGATGCTCAAGCCACTGAAACCTCTGCACCAGATGGTAGATGGTGCTAGCAGGTGCTACCAAATGCTGTATTACGAACTGGCATCATGCTGAAGTAATGAGCCCTTCTGCTGGAAGAGAGGACCTTTCATTATCTTCACATGAACTTAGATGTGTGCCCTCCTTGTACAGGAGACAAGAGAAACATCCCAGAGAAGTCTTCAAAATGTACTGCCAAAGTGAGTACTACTATCCTAAAGCAATTACTGGGACTGGCTCTTGGGCAACAATAACATAGTCTTCCATAACCACCGTTCATCCTACTAATTTCTGCCCTTACACTTAATTCTCTGCAAAGGAAAGTGTGAGGGTTAAATTAATATAATTTACCGACTGTTAGCAAGACTAGGCTAGGAAAACAAACAAAATATGCAAAACTTTTGCCCAAAGGAATGACGAAACCTCCCAGAATCACCTTTAAAGGGAATATTGATAGAAGAATTCACATGTAAATATGCCCTGTAAACATCATCGGCATACAAAACTTGGCCTAAAGGAATGGCATATAATGCAAGAATTTAATTTTAGCTTTCAGGTCAATTGTTTAACAACATCCAGTAAATCGCCTACCCCCAGTAAACATCATCGATGTAAGAATCTTTGGCCTAAGTGAATTACAGTTTAGGACAAAACTATATCAGCAACCCACAAGAAGCTTATGAATGGCGAACATTCACAAATTACTTTTAAGGACATTTAGTGAATCACCTACACCCTACAAACATCATTGCTGTAAAATCTTGGCTAACGGAAGATACAAGATTTACTCTCTAGGGCAAAATAATATCAGCAACTTGCAGGTAGCCTACACAGAAATCGGGCAAAAGTTGTCCAGCTTTCAGCCTCAAAGTATGATAAAACATTCAAATAATACTTTGAGGCAATAAACAGTTTTCGAGTATTATACTTGGAAAAGACCCTTCGAGAATTGGAGCGTCTACAGTTTCGTGGGCCAACCTCACCTCTGACCAGTTTTTATGTCCAAACCTACCAATAGATGGCGGTAGGTCCGGACAAGAAAACTGGCGGAAGAACACGCAACAAAATGGCGGCAAAACCAAAACAACAACAATGTAACGTCGAAAGCTTAATAGAAACGGAAAAAGGGGGACCCTCTTGGGAAACGGGTTTTTGGGGTGGGTGGAAATGGATACCAGTGGCAGCGATCACCGAAAGATTAATAGAAGCGGTAAAGGGGACCCTGTTGGGGAACCGGGGATTTTGGGTGGGGGGAAACGGATACGAGTGGCAGCGATCGCCAAAAGACGGGTGGGGGGAAACGGATACTGGTAGTGACCTACCCCAACGAATGCACCTAACCCGACTTAGGGTGCCGTGCCCTGACATGGCCAGGGGCTTTGCCTCCCTGGACCCCCCAGTTTGGTAACAATGATTGTGACCTAACCAAACGAACCAACCTAATCTGACTTAGGGCGCGTGGCCTAACCTGGCCGGGGGTCTTTGCCCCCCTGGACCCCCAGTATGGTAACAATGATTGTGACCTAGCCAAACAAACCAACCTAACCTGACTTAAGGCACGTACCCTAACCTGGCCGGAGGGCTTCACCGCCCCTGGACCCTCCAGTATGGTAACAAAGGTTGTGACCTAACCAAATGAACGACACTAATCTGACCTAGGGCACAAAACTGTCTTCCTCTTTCATGAGGCTCATTGTTTCCTCTTTGCAGTGTTCACACTGACCACTAAAATCACCTAAAAGGCCACTTTTTAATAGGAACAAACTTAATACGTCAATTTCGTCAGAAAAGTTGATCAAGTCCGAAAGCATAAACGGGTTAGCAGCGGCAAAAACAACGTGCAACGGATGAGGAGAGTAGACGACAACAGCATGTTGACTGCGTTGAATGGTCGCACTCGCAAGTCTTGGTAGGTCTTCCAGGTCGAAGGGACTTCTTTTACTTGTGCGGATGGATTTGGTTGTTGTACGGCCCTGGAAATTGGCCCGCAAAACTGTAAACAACCCGCTTAAAGAAATGACGTAACATACGATTATTACTTTTAGGGTGGAACTATCATCATCGGGTCGTAAGTGTGAACAAATACTAGTTGATGAACCAACTCCATAATAAGTAAAAAATACTGTTCCTGAGATTCCACTGAAAGTTGCTAAATATGTGTGCCAATGGGATGCACACAACTGGAATCTGGTTAAAAAACCGGAAAATAATGAACAAGCTACCACCAGTTACCGCCACCACTGATGTTTACCAGATGACGGCAGGAACAAACTTTTTGCTGCTCAGTCATGAACTCATTCCTCTTCTCCTGCTAGTGGGCGGGATTGGTCGCCTACACAAAGGTTTGAAGTGTAATCCACAAAATTTTTAATTCAACCTGCCGTGTAAGTGGACCTTATAGCTACACAATTACTGGATAAGTTACTTAATTAAAAACTATATTCAATTCAACCAGAAGGGAAAAAGAGAATTAGGAAAAAAAAAACGCATGAATACTGAGAAAGACGTATAGTAATTCCAAATAGTCTCAAAGCAGTGTTGCCATCCGTGGGGTAATTACCCTACACACAGGGTTATTCAGCCTCAAATCTAGGTCTGTAGGGTAGTCAAAAAATCTGATCTAAACGTAGAGTAATTTGTCTTCTGTCGATTTTATATTTATTTATCTATTTGTGTGCAAAAGACATAAAAAAATCGTATTCCTACTTATTTAGTGTCAATGCAAACGCTATCAGCAACAGTATGAATCTTGTATGTCAGATTCTCAATCAGTTTCAAATGTTTTGGCAGCCATGGCATCAGATTTCATCCATTCATTCGTCTGGGTAGCAGTGTTTTGTGTGTATTATTCCAATTTTGTTAACATTTATACATAATTTACTGAATTTGTACTTTAAGTGCAATGGATGCAGGTCCTTCCACGTCTAAGAAGAAAAGGCAGCATCGAAATTAACTTTCAAAGTACGAGAAGGACAATCCCAGGATACAAAAATTGAGACAATGGCTATAGGTAAGAATTTTGAATAGCCACAGTTGTGATTATGTAACTGATTCTTCCATACCATGACTTGTTTATTAGTGATGAGGAAAATAGACTAAACAAATGAAATTTTAAGATTTTAGTCCAGGCGTAGGGTAATGACAAGAAAAATAGGGAAATTTTTGTGCCTAGGTAGGGTAAGGAGCTCTCAGATGGTTGACAACACTGTCTCAAAGGTCTGGGAACCTTTGTAGCTGTTAACCACGCAACAGACAAGTGAAGAAATTTTTAGTCAAATACCAGGGAATACTGTAATTGCGTCACCTGATCTGTCTTTTCTACACATGGATTGACATGTTTGAGATTCGTGTGCTAAACTTGAATATACATTTTGTTAAAGTACTACTATGAGATTCAGGGCCTCTGTAACACGGTTTTTTCGCAATAACTTTTTATCTATGCATTTCATAAATATAACGCTTATTCAGAATACATATTATATCAACACATAAATTGTGAGTGTATTCTGCACTACGTAGGTTGAATAAATTTGGTACTTATAATGTAAAAGTGACCTTTTTTGAAGACGGGCCAACTTACTCAGAGAAAAGGTTTCGAACGCACTCGTTACGTAACTTATGACATCATTTCTTCCCTCTTTCTCGATGGATGATTGGCTATACGTAACGAAGGCTAAACCTCTGGCAACAATGACATACAAATTTAAATACAAGCAAAGCAGTACACCTTTATGAACTCTGGAACCTCTCCACGATAATTGTCATAATGAACAAACCAACAAAATATGTTAATAAATACAAAAACACTTCGATTATTAGTCTAACTCCCAAAATAAGTTTCCAAAGAAATTACAATCTACTTTATAGGTCACAATCAGATTGACAAGATGTAGGGAATAGTTGGTAATTACCAAAAACATAGTAGACAAGCTTGATTTGATAACTGCTATATCCAATGTCAAGCAATTTTTATTTATTGGCTATCTACCTATTACTGAAAAAAAATAGCCGGTACCGTATATTGGCTTTAAACCTTCACCAATAATTATCGTCAGAATGGTGACTTCATGAGGCTCCACCCACTTTCGCCTTGTTATAATTCAGGATAACACTGAAGGCTACCATGGGCATTGTTGGATTAGAAAATTTAACTTCTGGCTATAAAAACTAATTTCTCGAGTAGTTGTAAGAAGTGCTAAATGATCCTCAAGGATCCCAGCAGTTGGTCTAAACGTTTAATTCATGTATTATTACTGCTATACTGTTGCGGCACTACGCTACAGTAGTATTACTACGCTAGCACTGATACCCCACCCACATCTATGTATCGTTCCGCCATTCATAAAGTCTTTGGGTTTCAGAGCCGATGGAATTTCTGTCTGGTGGATGGGCGGGGCAACATTTAGTCAAAAGGTGTTTGTTTACCTTGCTTACGTAGTGAATGTTTTTCGACTCTTGGCTCGTAATCATTGGCCATGGCATCGGCTAGATAATTTTTACTCTATAAAAATTAAAACTATCGGGTTTAGGTTATTGATAATGCTGACAAAATTTGTGTGTGGTTATAAAATATACATATGTCAACTTTCAGCTACATCCGATGCTTTGACAAGGAGCAAAGTCCAAAAAACCGTGTTACAGAGACCCTGAATCTCATAGTAAGTTTGTAAAGAAACAAAGAAGGATTGTACTTACTGAACTTTATAATTACTGTAAACTTTGTATGAACATACGTACAATGTACAGAGCTACTGTATTTTTCCTGCTATTGAAGTTGACATAATTTGTTGCCCAAAATCAGACTATAAAGGTACGGAGGCAAGGTCAGGGCCGTTATGCTATGGCAAAATTGGGGAGGGTGGAGGGAATTAGTACTGGTTCCCCAATTATGTAATGAACATAATTATGTTGTTAAAGTTTTCTGTGCAAATCCAAAAATTACAGTTACACATCGAACCTGCTGCTGATACACACACACAGTAAATTGTAAATGTTAATGCTGAATTTCAGATATAAGAAATATAAATCAATAATTCATAAGTACGCAAAGAAATACCATCATCTCCTAACATCTAGAAGCATTGTTCCAAAATCTGTCCACTACCCTCTGAAGATCTAGGACAAGTTTTTTAGCTTGAACTACTAAAACCATAAGGTCACTCAGGCAAGTCCGACTCATTGTGCTCCTCAAATAGCTCTTAACAAACTTGAGGGAAGAGAATGACCTCTCACATGAGCACAATGGCACTGGTAAGGTTGGCACCAACTGATATGCTCGTGCAACATTTGGATAAAGCCCCAACATTTTATCCTCCACCATGTGCAGGTAGATTTCATGGATGCCTTGAGATGACCTTAATTCATCTGATGATGAGAATGCATTGCAAAATTACCTTTATTCCAAAACAATTTCTTCATTCAAATCCTTTGGTAAAATGACGTCAGTTTCTTGAAAACTTGTCAATTTTTATGATGGATGGATTCTGCAAGCAGTCAGTTGAGGTGAGAAGAGGTATTAAATCAGAGCGAAGCCTGCTTTTCAGGGCAGATAAAAATAGATCGACCACTTCAAAAAAAGAAATTTATCTTGATTTTTTATTTGCTATAGTTTTGTTTTATTCTGTGCATTCTCATCCAAAATACTTGATGTTTTCCTGGGACTTTTCCAATTAATTCAACATCCATTGAATTGGCCATTGTGGTAGCCATAACTTGAGTCCTGCATGATTGTATTCATGGTTTCCACGACTCCAATAATATTATCTGCTAGAGCTATGCAATCGTCATTTCTAATAATCTTAGTAAAAAAGATGTTGGTTGCAGCAAGATCATAGATGTTTCCCACTACTAAGCATGTTGGAACTTCAGTTCTTCTGCACCATATAACTTACCTAATTTACGTGAAAGAGCCAGAAAATTCTACACACACTTAAATAACAATAGTAGACCGTAGCTGCAACTGCTCTTGCCCTCATAGTTGCTTTCCCAAGACTACCAGCTGTGTTTACATTAGGTTAGATGGAAACAACCTATTTTTTTTTCAAGGTAAGGAAACTTGAACATGGCCCAAATTAAAAGGATTACTGTTCTTCTTTAACCTAAAGTAAAAGTGACAGTGAAAGGGTTTGGCATTTCACAAATATATTACCTTACACTAAAATTTTGGGGGTGGGCTTGGAGCCCCTATGCATCATGGCATGACACACCTCAGAAATGTGAATATTTTCAGAATGTTTTCTTTCACCTACTGTTGGCATCTTCTCTATGCCCACCTGCTCCTGGTTTATCTGGGCAAAGATTTAGAGGGAAACGGGTAACATTTTGCTTTTCCTTAGATGGGATTCATCATTGTAGGTTCCATATGCCTGCCCTCTCTTACCTTTATAGCTGATTTCACCTTGGAAGGGTAATCCCAAAGACTCAGGATAGTGGTATAACATTGTTTCTTGAGGCAAACAAGTAGGTTACTATTAACTCTAAAAAAAATCACTATAGTATATTGAGTAATTATAGTTCACGTGTAGCTATGGTAGCTATTTTATTAAAAACTGGTTCAGCTAAAAAAGAAAAAAAAACCACTAGCTCAAAGTATCACTAAAAACACTAAAAATTGTGTAGCACTAAGGTAGAAGCACAACATTACTCCTGTTACTGCCTCACTTTCACAGTAGGTTCATTGAGATATAAGTACATTTTAAAATGTCAATATTCATGATTGTGGTGTTTCCTTGGCTATCTCCAAATCCCGCAACAAAATTTTGGTAACTTGTCCTGTGGTGAACATGAAGTGACTGAACAAAAAGAAAGAGTACAAAGTAATTATACAGCATGACATTAGTCACAATAAGAAGACTTTACTTGGCAAAATTACTCACTTCAAACAGTGCAAGATAGATTATTCTTCTACTAAAAGACTAATTCTGACTTAGATGCATTATATCCACGCAAATATAAGTAATTACTTATAAGAAATAAGAGATTTTGTGTCAAGACCACTTAAAATATTTTAGAAATGATACTTTTTTCTAGTTTTATATTATGAATCCAAGAAATCTAGTTTACCAGAACATACTGCCTTAAATGTTGGTTAACAATAATGCGAGTCTACCTGCTGAAGGTAAAAGACACAGTATATGCTTAAAATGAACTGTATTGTATAAAATCTGCTTCCTTTTCAATTACTTGTGATAAATACAGTGGCATATGCCCATCCAGTGGCATTAAGTTGCTTAGTTGTGTGTATTAACCTGTTATTTGAGAATTAAACAATAAAACTAAATTTAATACCATACTCTCTACGCCCATTCACAGGAGTTAATGCAAAGGCCAAAACCCCACCAAAAATTTATTTAAATCTTAAAGACAAAAATTCCAGATGTTCAAAAACCAATACAACTTACAAAAGTATATATACCTACTACTGTACATTATGGAATGATTATTCAGATAAAGAGGGCCCTTATTTTGATTCCCACATCTTGATATACAACTCCTCTTATAACTCTTTAAAGTAACAAGAAACTAAAATAAAAATTTGCATTTACAGGGTGCATACTGGTAATATTTCTATGAAGGCCTGAATTTCCATAAAATTTTGCAAACTCTGCTTATTTACACACGCAAACCAATTTTTTTTATTTCATCACACACCCACCAATGTCTGAGTATCGACAGACATGTTCTGTACTTTGTCTTTCATACAGAAACAGAATATCAAAATAAAAGTAACCTTGGTCCTTCACACCTTTTTCAAAAAAGCTTATTATTAAACACCGTTGCTTACAAATTTTTAGTTGAATTCCTGTATCTCTGGTCTATATTTTGCTGTTTTCCCTTAATTTTGATATAACTGGTGTTTTCTGGAAGACAAACCAACTAATGAGTTGGACTCCAGTTAACAGCAAGAGGTTAAGTTTCTTTTATAACCTTATTTGCGCGAGGTACTGATGTTGGGAATTTTACTTTATATAAATATCAGTATTTTTATATATTAATGCAGTTTATTTATAATTGTATTTTTACCAATTATTAGTTGTGTGGCTTTGCTGCCTGTAATTGATATCTATGTGAATTTTCCTTGCTTTTCAGAAGTTTAAGCCCCTCTGGATGAAGTTAGTTGAGTAAGGCTAAGGCCCCACCGAATCCGTCGTGGCGCGTCGCGTGTGTCCAACACAGGTATCCGTCTATGAGCGTGTCCGTCTTCTGCGGGAGTGGCCCAACCAGACAACGAGTGACGGTTACAAAACGGACAGTTCTAACTTCAGCAGCACTTCCCATCATGAAGGGAACACATGACTTTTTGTTCTGAGTTGTTGCTGTCAACCAAATTAGAGGCGTTGAACAGGAGGGAAATCTGAACTCATGACATAAATTGAGAACGAGGAAAGGGTGGAGAGTATGCAGCACTTTCATAAGTTACGACAGTGTCCAGACAAGTTTTTTTTTTAATATTGTCAGATGCCACCGAAAACCTTTGACTTAATTCACGAATATCAATCACAGAAGATTAGTATCAACGTAAGAAACTTGTAGCAACTCTGAGGGAAGGATTACTGATTTCGAAATTTGTTAAGTTGTACTGTATTTTATTTAATACAGAAATTAAGATACGTAGATTGTGTGTGTGTGTAAACTGAACACTTTGATAGTAACTTTTGAAACAAAGGTATTTGCATAAATGTATCCATTAGAATATAATAAAAAAAACTACATGAATCCTTTATCATAACCACAAATCATCACATTTGATTATAACTCAAAGTTGGGCAGGTGGTTCAAATGCAGGTTATTGTAGGTCTACCTCAATTTCTTCTTTCATGTGGACCCCAGCTCGGAGACGCACGTCCACGTGCGGCTAAAAACAAAAAGTTTTGTTCCTTGTGGGTCCAGTCTGGCAACGCACTTGACGCCACGCACGCTCATGCGCCGTGTGGGGCCACTCGTATTTGAACTATGACAGTTGATCGAAACGCACCAAAAGCTTAGCCGTGTTGGACGCATGCGACGCGCCGTGACGGATTCGGTGGGGCCTTAGCCTAAGGGTGACTGTTCATGAGATCAGCCGCCCCCCCCCCCCCCACAATTTTCTTAGTCCTTAAGAGGAATATCTGAGGTGACATTTTAAATTTGCCTGGTTTCCATTAGGAGATTTTATACACAATGGGATAGGGTTGGACTTGTTGGGAGAGCTAGTTGTAGGACAAATATTACCAAGAGTAGATGCTGTAGTACAGTTTTGTTCCTTTTTAAACCATCTTTATTCATACTTCATTCACCTTCAAAAGACTTAGTCGTTTTGTGTTATGAACTCCTGCATCTCTCCCGAATGGTTAAATAATATCTGCTGCTTTTTGAAATTTCACCAAGCAAAATCTTCTTGCCTTAGTCTCAACTGTTCGCCCACTCATAGTACCCATTGAGAATTCCTTGAGCCTTGGTTTCTGACTCATACAGTTACCAAATGCTCCATGGCATCCATCAGACCTTTGCATAAACTTTGGACTCACAACTTCCTGACCGCTTTCTTCACTGCAACTCAGACCTTATATGACTGATTGTTTTTAGGAGAAACAAAATGTGTATTGTGTAAAACATTTTTTCATAAACCCATCAATCATATTGGACGGACAAGAAGCAGTGCTTTCAACGTGGTATGGCTCTTGGGATCATCAATCATATTGGAAGTACCCACTATTTATCCCTTTCAGAATACAGTTTCACATCCAGCTTACACATTGCAGAATACAGTTACCTCTAACCAACATGTCTATGATGCACATGTATGAACCTTTGCTTAAAGATCCTGGGGACATTAAGATTAAGAGTAAGGGCTACACATGATTGATGATGATAACAAAAGAAATCGTTTCATCAGTAAGTATTTTTCAAAAGTAGTTTTTAAAAGCTGAACAACTGTTCTAAACTTTCATAATTTTATATATAGCTGACATGTCTGGATTTGGAGAGATGTGATAAATCTGTCATAAATAAAGTCTTGAGCACTCTCTCTATAATAGATCATTTAGTAACTATACTAACAAAATTAATGATAAAAAGTATACTTAAAATACACTGAAATATTTCAATTTTGTGGATTACCATTAATTCACTAGTACTGTAAACATTTGTTAACCTAACTCTTGTCCTTAACAGCAATCTCATATTAAGTGCAATAAATGACTAAATAAAAACTAACACAAAGATATTAAAGTAAGGGCCTAAGCTCCAACTTCTTTCGTTTCTTTTATACACTCTCTGGAGCTTTAAAGAATGAAAAGGTCTTTTTACATTTTTCACATAGTTTCAAGTACTAGTGAAAAACATATCAGCTCTGTTCGCAGATGAACTCGACAACCTTCTGTTCCATCAGCTCTGGATCACAGCACCGAACACTTGCTGATGTCACAACTTCATCCAAAAGCACATTTAGAACACTGAAATCAAGGTATATTTAATATTTAATAAAGTGAAAACAAATAAACTGCAGATAGATTATAACAAACCTCATAGTACAACAAAGTAAAATTTTGAAAAACTAAAAATAATTTCATGATACATAAATTTCAATTTGGAGCTAACATTTTACAATTTTGTTATGGAAATTCAACTTGTATTAAACAATGGTTTGGTGTCAAAATACTGTACATTGCAGTGGTCAAAATACTAAAATGTTGTAACAGAATACAAACTAGTATTTGCTTTGCAAATGCCTGTTTAGTCAATTTCAACACTTTACACCAATTTTTGAATTCAAATTTATTTATTTAAATTTTTTCTAGTCTTTTCTCATAAATATAATTTTTTTTATAGTGTAGTTGTTGTCTCATCCTCAAGGAGTACCCTTTCCACGGTCTATCCACAGCTCCATGGTGACCAGACTAATGTCAAAGAATTCTCTTAGCTGGTCTTATGGCCGGGTATGTGTTGTAATGATAAACATAGCTGGTCTTATGGCCAGATGTGTCATAATGATAAACATTATAACATGTGATAGAGTATAAATGGACTCAGGATAATAGGGCACTTTCTATTATCCTCAGCGAATGCTAACACCCAGTTTTCCTATTACAGCAAAACCGCAAGAAGGAGAAGTGGTTATGCTCATACACACCGTCATATTGTTTACATACGACCAAAATCCGACCAAGACACCATTCCCTTTCTGGTCAGTCAAAAATCCAGAGCTCAGACAAGGCAATTCTTCGCTTATTGATTTAGCTGAGTGCATAGTTTTAAGTTCCAGCTTGTAAATTTATAATTTAGACTGCAGAATAATGGTTTATTGAGAGTAAAAAGTCGTAAGTGACTTTTTCATTGGCGTTTTTTACGATTTATGATTATTAGGCTAGGTCCGATTTCAGTCTTCACTTGAATATTAATTTCATTACTGAGGTTCATGAAAACATAAAAGTTGAAAGCTAAGTGTACAATTTTAATTATCAGTTAAAAATTTTGTTAGTTTATGATGTGGAACAATGATTTTAGAGTGTGTGAAAAACCGTAAACATTTGACTTTTCACCAGTACTCGTCGGCGATAGTGATTCAGGATCGTTAACGCTGAGAGTTTTATTCTTCGCTTATTGATTTCATTACCAAAGTTCATGGAAACTTCCAACTTGAAAATTTAGTTTGTCATTTCAGGTTCCATTAAAGTATTTTAGTTTAGACCATGGAACAATGATTTTAATGTATGTGTAAAGCCATAAACCAGTGTAAGACAGGTAGCTGCGTACTGATAATTTATTACAGATGAACTGGGTTGACATAGACAGGTGCGGACGGATAAGTAGTACAGTCTTGCACCGAGAGCAGAAATGACTCTGAGACAGTACATTTCTGTTTCCTTACAGACATGCATTTAAATATAATAAGGTGAACACGTAATGAAATTACGTGTTATACATCGGCAGAAAGGCCGTGGAATGCTCTATAGAATGGTTAAAGGAACAACGGGACTTGAAGATTGGATACAATAAAAAATAGGGAAAAGTGTTGTCCTTACAGCAGCTTCTTCAGTGCACGTCGACGCTCCATTATAATTGCGATCGTTAGCTGTTTGTTGAAGGAAAAGTTGTTTTGAAGAATTTATCATCCTATTTGTTAGTTTAATCTTAAGAAACATTCCACAATTATTATCAATATGTAATGGATAATCGGTTCGGATAATGATATCAGCAATAGATCACTAGGCAATTCAGTGAGAATATGTTGACTGGATTGTAGTCGATATTGTTTGTAGCCTATAACCTAGGATTATGTATCCTTAATGGTGAACAAAATATAACTTGGATTAAGTACTAACCTAAATTAAGGCAAGTTTTTGGGGCATACCCTGTTAGGATATAGCTAGGCCTAGGCAGGAGCCTAAGTTTACACCAAAGACTTTAGAATCAGATAAAAGGCTACAGACATTTTCCCAATTTCTATAACCTATATATTTAAGCATTATCCGCATACTATAAGCTATCATGTGCATACCCTTAAAAGGGCCCTTAAAAGGAATGAAATAATCTACAATTATTTGAAAAATAACATAGGCCTGGTGATAGGCTAGCCTAGCTTTAGTAGACCAAAAGCAATTAAACACAAGTAGACAATAACCTATATTAAGTGACGGCCTAACTATAAAAGTTTTACAGTAGTAATTTGCTGTTTTATATAGACCAAAAACGGTACTTAGACCAAATGGACTATGAAGCAGTAGCCTATCTTGAAGGCTACAAATTACACCTGGTTAATCCCATACCTTTAAGGTAAATTAAGCAGGATTAGACAGTTATGTATACCAGGTGATAGCCTAGCTATAAAATTTCACATCAGTGACCTTCATATTAGAAAGTTACTGTTTTATATAGTAGACCTAATAGCCTAAGGCTAGATATAAGCGATCTGAGTTTGACAAAAGTTGTTAGCCTAACTATGAATTTACATTTAAGTAACTTTTTGCTTTATAAAGCCTTTATATTAAATAACCTAAAGCTATTTACAGTGGCTTGGGCTAACTAGACAAATTAGTATATAAGATATTAGTCCAAATGGTATGACACTTCAAACTAAAATTTGACATAGCTAGTGCAAAAAGACATATACTGTACAGCCATGCACAGCTGCCAAAACTAACTTAAACTTCAAGGGACTTAAGTTAACATAGATTTCTAATAGAATCTATTAAAAGTATCAAAAATACATGTGGAACTACAGAGGTTTCCTTCATTAATAATTTAATAATGACTGGCTTCTAATAACAACTTGCTTTATATCACTACAGGGCTGCCATTATGCAGGACCCTCAGTTCAAGTCTTCAGTTCATTTTGTGCTAGTGGGTATGGCTTATGGCTCATCAATTGCATGCAAGTTTTAATGATGAAACTGCTGATTTTACACTGTCCCAATGATTCCTAAGGTTCAGTAGAACTAAGGAAAGGAGAAATTATATCTTTCTGGCAAAACTGTGGTAGGACATATGTACCCCATTTGTCTCGGACCAAGATTTAAGTTTGGGTCAAAACCCACTAACATTAGTCCCAAATACATCCCAGGTGTTTTACGTTTGGGTAAAAACCCAATAAAATCAGTCCCCACTACGTACCAGGTTAAACCTGCTGGGGAAATAGAGGGATTTTTACACGGAGGAGATATTCTTACCATTGAATATAAGGGGGCATTGCCACTGAAATGACCCCGGTGAATCCAGATGGATCAGGGACACAAATTTTAGATAGCCATGGGAGAAGCCTTATAGAAGGAATTCTATCCCCTAAAAAGGAACCTAGGATCCATCTCACTCCGACTGAAATTACTATATTTTCAGTGGGGTATAGTAATTTGCCCAAGACTTCTGCCCCTTCGATAACAGGCAGTTACAGTTCCGTTGTTGAAGCTCTGTCAAAATGTGCAAGCTTCCCAAAACGGGATACACAGCTTGGTGCAATTGATCAATTCCGTAAGGAAATTAGGATCCTTCTCCAAAAAGGGATACAAGGATCCACCTGAACACAACTGAAATGACAACAGTTTCATAGGGTTATGTAATTCACCCAGGACCTCTGCCCCTGAGGAACAAGCAGTTATAGTTCAGCTGTAATGCTCAGTCGGGGTATATAAGCTCCCCCCAGAGGGGATAAACAATTGGCAATATTTGATCAATTCCGTATGGAAATTATGAATAACATCAGAAAATGTTAAGAACAAAACAGTATGTATGAATGACATGATGCATGATTCCGAAAAGGAATTTAAGTTAGTCCAGTACACTCCATGTAAAAATATTGTATCCTGCAACCCAAAAGTGAGAGGTGGTGCAAATTTTACCCAAATAAGTTCTAATGTTGGAATTGAGACCTGAACCCACTATTGGTCAGTTCTGAATACAAAACTTCATATCAAAACATGACAGGGGCTCCAGTACTCATCCCTCATGATACCAGGATCCTTGGTTAAGACACATCAGTGGATATTTTCTCTCACTATAGTTAATTTCTAATTAATGAGAGAAAAACCATGATTGAAGCTGTACATGAAAAAGACCACCAACAGAAACGTTGTTCTTAAAAGCTATACAAGACACCCTTTATTGGGACCAAAGTTGCTCACCAAAAAATTCCAGCCTTCTGTCCCTTCATTTTCGAAATTATTAATCTTGTAAAGGCAGATTTTCAGAATTTTGTAGTGATTAAAAGACTAGCGATAATGACAGAATTAAAATAATTTTTCTCGGTCATCCCAGTTTTGGAAAACCCCACAAGGGAATGGGCAATGCTACTGCTCCCTTCTGAAGAGGACAACCTCCTTTATTTTCGTTACACAGCAATTTAGGGGCTCTATGAGCAGAATTTCAGAGGCGACAGCCTCAACAGAATTTTGTATTAGGATCCACCTCTTTAGTATTATAATCTCTGCCACCTTGCTGGAAGTTGCCATTAAAAGCCTTCTAGAATGTTCCAGAACAACTGTTGCTGTTGTTGTTAAAAGTCTTATTAGAACCCTACGGCAAGCATCCCATGACTTGCTAAAGTAGCACATAAAAGTGCAAATGGAGATATTGGAGGGCTCCAACTAGTCACTTCCTAATGTAACTTCGTTTTTACATCATAACCCTTTCTGTAAGGACCTGTTGAAGAGTCTGTTGTGGTTTAAAACATAACGAGCATGCCCGCCAATGGAACTGTATGAGATTACTCTCTTTTGAAAAAAAGGGGAATTTAGGAAACAAAAATCCATAACATCCCCTTACCCAAAACAAAAGAGGTTTTTTCCTCAAAGAACAGGTAGGTGTCCAGATGGGATAATGCTTCGCAAAAAGACAACAACAAAACATTTTTTCACAGGATCCAAAGATCCTCTTATAGGAAGTAGAAAAGGAATAAATGGAATGCCTTTCAAGGGCAGAGGTAGAAGAAGAGGTGGATATCAATGAAAAAGGTATGGTTGGGGGGTCGACCTCAACGACACCTAAGGCAATTTAGTCTTCCATATGAGGACAGCATTAATTTGAAACAGTCTGGGGTGGGAACAGTCTCACCCATCCCCCCTCCTTTAAAGGGGTTCTTCCAACCAGGCCCCTCTTTGGAATGTTACGTGCAGGAAGGGCCCCTATTAATGGGAGCCATACAGAAACATACGGATATTTGTCATCAAGCACGTCTCTCTAAGTGTCCCCAGAAAGGATTACTCTAAACGAAAAGGGATTCTAGACCTATCAACATTGAACAAGCACAATGCCATATTTTCCGAATAACTACCGTTGCCCTAGTGTGTTAAAATGATCTGAAAGGAACTTTGTTCTGAAAAATGCATACTGGCACATCCTTGTCGTCATTCCCTTCCGTCCCTTACTAAGGCTCCGGATAGGGACAGATATGTAGAGGTTCAAAGCCATGCCCTGTGGTAGTTCTTCGAGAAATCAGGCATACAACTATAATAGCCCACCTAGACGACTGGTCGATCTGGGAGCCCACAAGAAAAGTGTGCTTAAAAAACCTAAGAGCAGTGGTCAACTGACTACAGTCAAAAGATTTTATGGTAAACAGGCAAAATCCCACCTCACACCCAGCAGACACTTTCAGTAGGTGGGACTATGTTGGGATATTTTTCATGGCTTGTTGTCTCTCCCCATCATACTCAAAACAGAATGATGCAAGTCCTGAAAATGTGCCTTACACAGCCCAGAGTTTTCAAAAATCAATTAGAATGTTTGACGGGCTTGTTGCGATTTACATCAATAATAGAGATCCAATAATTGGTTTACAACAAATGAATGTGAAGTCGCATGTAACAAACAAGACCAACCTTGCCAAAAGATTAAAAAAGTTGGGGAGATACTTTGGCCTTGACCCTAGAAGGAATCTCTGGCGATAGAGGTCACCCTGACTCCTCAGTCTGTATGAATGACAATATACACAGATTTGCCTTGTTAACAGGTTGGGAGGAGCATCAGGTGGCAGGGAGATGTTCAAATACTCCAAGGAATTGTCGAATCAATTTCCTGGAGCTGATGACTGTCTTTATGTCTCTCAAAAAACTCTAACCTCCAGAAGAGAGAGATTTAGTTTGTTCGAGACAACATGACTGCAGTGTCCTCCATTAAGAGGTTGGGATGATACTCACCCCCTCTCCATATGGTGATGCTAGCCATCCTTCGATGGGAAAAGAAAGGAAGTGGTACTTGTCTGCAATTCACCTTATGGGGTGTCTCAAAGTAACAGACTCCCTATCAAGGAAAATGACAGCATTAAGAGAGTGGAATTGGACAACCACTCTTTAAGAAAATAGCCAACATGCTTCTACAAATGGAAGTGGATTTGTACGCCACATATAAGAATCACAAACTAACAGGCAATCAACAGCAAGAGATGCCTTCCTACAAGACTGGAACAAATGGAGGACGATATACCCTTTCCTCCATAGTTCCAGATTTCGAGGGTGTGGAGCAAACTCCTAACCTACTAAGGGACAGCTTACTTAATAGCCTCAAGTGGGCCAAACAGGCATTGGTTCCTATTACTTTAATAATGGGCGAAGAGATAAAAAACAAAATTATCCTTTGTTTTATCCCATTTAGTAGGAGGGAAAGTAGTTTTAAGGATCCTCCTTTCTAAGCCAAGACCTTCACGAGTGGATTTTCCTCAATATTTTCTATACTGTGAAAACGATTCGCCCAACATTACTAGGTACCTAGTGCAAAAATTGCATACTTCATATATCTGGCAATACCAGTATGTACGGAAGATGTATAGTTACATTGTATCAATACAGAGAGCCCAATAAAAATTCTGGGGAAATAAAAGTTCTTATCCCTTTTGAAGACAAACTAAATAAATTAGAAATTATACAGTTTTCAAATACCTTTGCACTAGAAAGTGAAGTGATGTTACAGGAACATAAAGACATGCTCAATGCTCTTACTTGCTTACAAAGGGATTTTGAGTCCAACACTAATCCCTCCAAAAGAATTAGAACACATTATTAAGTTCTATGTAATTGAAAAGTATTGTACATCACTAGTAGAAGATATATTTATGTATTATAACTTAATGTAAGTGCTAAAGTACTCTATAATAGGATTATTTTATTTATACCTTTCAACACTAAGACCTAATGTCACTGTACCCCTTTCCTATGTTAATTGAGAATCAAATGATTATTAGAAAGAGACTTAATGTACATTTTGCATTAGAAGAGCATGCATTATTGATTTTATTCTTTAATGATACACAATTTAACGAATGTATGATGTTAAAAGAAGAATTCATCTGTAACTTGGACAACCTGTGTTTAAATACACATTTTTATTCTTGTATTCAAGAAATTGTTTTAAAACAGAATCCAAGGGAAGATGTGTGTTTCCAACCATTTAATAAGACTTTTGAAGCACTGCTAATAGATCAGGACATTTTCGTATTCTCATTAGATACTGTTGTAGCCACACTCACTTGTCCTAAAGTTAGTACATAAAATTAGGTTAAAAATGTTAAGTCTTTTGCAACTCACTTGTCCTAAAGTTAGTACATAAAATTAGGTTAAAAATGTTAAGTCTTTTGCAACATCATGTAAATTAGTTATAGCAAATCAATTATACTATGAACCACACCTTTTCACTGAATATAAACTCAACAAACATGTGCCACATGAGAATTACACATATGAAATAGATGAGATTAAGTTGTCTCAACTGGAACTAAAGAAACTGGAAAAATTGAACTATGTTGATGACTATTTTTTCTAAAAACAACAGGTATCTCCAGTTTTATCTATCATAATAGTGCGGCATTCAATTATCAAGAAAATACAAGGGATATTGACAGAACTCTAAAATAACCATGATTAGTGTATGTTATTACATAATATCATTTTGAGTGTTCATTTATTATACTTATGATTTAATATGCTTGTAATTTTATATGTTTAACATTTACTATGATTATTTTTTAATGATATCTTGATGAACTTGTATCTTTTCATCCACAGTTGGAGATACAATTTTTATATATGCATTTATTGCCCATTCTTATTGTATCCATTTTCTAATGTATATAGAAGCATCGAAGACAATGTTTGGTAAGTGATGTAATGATAGCTAGGAGAATGTCAGTTAGGAATAGCGTAAATATACAAGAGAGAGAAAAAGAAAGGAGAGAACCATTAGTAAACAAATAAGAGAGAGAGAGAGAGAGAGAGAGAGAGAGAGAGAGAGAGAGAGAGAGAGAATTCGTCACAGGAAGTCTTGAACAGTAGCCATAACACGCCCAAACTTCTAATCTAAGCACAGCCATTAAAAACTGCCCGCCTGTTCCACCTGTGGCCCACCCTTTCAACTTTTGCTGGAACTTGAAGACTTCCAGAGACGTCACCAGCTCCACCCTCACATTAGTCACATCCAAGGGGGGCCAGTGATTAGAAAACATCAACGAATCACCACAATTACCAGATGGGAACAGAAACAAAGTACTACCTTGAAGGTGGACTGTGAAGACTGGAAGGAGTTGAAGAGAGAGAGAGAGAGAGAGAGAGAGAGAGAGAGAGAGAGAGAGAGAGAGAGAGAGAGAGAGAGAGAACAGCACGAACCGCCATCCCAAAAGGTCAGATCCCCAGAGCAGTAGCGGTCAAGAGAAACTTCATTTTTTGATTCATAGTCTTAATTGTTAAATTTATATTTGTTACTGTATCGTTACTATTGTGTAATGAAGAAACAATCCTGCACTGCATCTCACTTAAACCCTCCTGAGAGACAACAATAATAAGAAGTTGAAAATGACTATTTACAACCCCTTGTGGGGGCCCTCTTTTACAAGACAATCGTAAATGTTTCAAAGTTATATACATAGTTTTTCTAGTAAATTTATTTTTTTTTATTTTGTAAAATTATAATTATATCTCACAAAAAACAGATATGAAATAAAATTAGTAAGTAATTCTGAGCATATTTGTTGTGAAATATTTAAGTAAATTTACCGAGAATGAAGTTTCAATGACTTTTTTTGGATTTATACATGCTTTTTTATATTTCTTTGCAAAATTACATTTATAACTGACATATTTTCATTAAAGATAAGAACTATAACCAACAGCACCCCCTTGGTATATCTATGGGCAAATTTACAAAAAGACGTCATGTGAGAGAGAGAGGACTACACCCTCACTTGAAGTCAAGATCCTAACTAACTCTCTCATAAGCCGCCCAGTGGATATTACCCAGTCTAAAAGTTGCCACTGGTGAATTTATGGGTTATACAAGTAATGGCACCTCTTTCCTGTCTGATTCCACGAAATCGATGGGGAGTAATATTATTACTCACCATGAGTCACTTTGTTGTCTACCCACCCACAACCTGTTATTGCTACTCATGTAAGCATGTCCAGCCATTAAGGGTTAATTGAAAATATCAGTTCTTTAGACACTATACCGCTTAATTTCAACATAAAATTATGATTATTTTATGTAAAACAGTGATTTTTAGGAATGCTATTCGAGACCTTTTTAAGGTCATTAATGAGTTATCTTGTACAAATTATACCTATTTTGGTCTATCATGAGATATCTCGTATGCTTAGCTTTAGTAATTTTGAAAATAAGCATTGAATAAACAAACAAAAGAAAAAGAAAAAATAAAATAAACAGATTCTCAAAGTCACCACTGGAGAGCTTTAGTCTAGGAGCTGAGGGAAGTTTAATTAACATGGAAGGTACAAAAGATCTGAGGTGCTTGGGGAGTAGTAGTACCCAGTCATTAAGCAGGACAGCCACTCTTATATTTTGGAGGTGGTGGGTGTGATAGGGGGCACCACAGGAAACCCTCCAAAATTGGATTTTTTCTAACATAAAAGGTACAACTTTCATTTCTATGCCAAATGATTATGGGCACAAAACTTAATCCAAATCTGCAAGGTAAGAATGGAATTTCTGGTAGAAAGGTCACTTAAGAATGACGTTAATATACACTAATTAAGGTTTTAAGTAACATGAAAGGTACAAGTACGAAACCATTGGGGATTTGTAGATGGTAGTCACATGAATATAAACCATCAATTTAAGAGCGGAAATTGAGATGGGAAGGACACTTAAGAATAGGTCAAAGGTCATACCAATGGTAATGACCCCTAATCAACATGGAAGGTACACATTTAAAACAACATGGATATTGTTGAGAATGGTGTTATGATTCAGAATCACCAACTTAAGAACAGAAATTGTGGTGGAAAGGTCACACAACACCTAATATTACACATAATTAACATGGGGTGTATATGTTTGAAATCAGAGAGGAATTATTGCGATTGGTCTCTCAATTAAGAATAACCATATTTAATAACCAGCAGCTTTTTGGAAGTGTTCATATATAAAAACAGTAATGATTACACTCAATAAAATTGAATTAACCTTTAAAGCCCCAGGGATTTAGAAAAATTCCTTCTCTGTGACCAGTTTATTTTGGCAAAAACAGATTTAACAATCCTGAAGTATCAAAAACAAGTAAAAATGTATTATGTTTACTAGCTCTATAGACAGTACCTCAAATCTTTTACACCTTCCATGTTAATTAAACCTCACCCAACTCCCAGACTATATAGGCTGGCTCAATAGAGCAGCTTCGTGTGCACTGTAAATTAGGAGAGCAATAGAAGTGCTGAGACTATGGAAAACAATTTTAGTTAGCTGTACAATGTAGGCATAAAAAATGACAAGATACTATGTGACCCATGAATTAATAACAGTATCCCTCTTTCCAGGTTGATATCTGCTATGGCTACACTCAGTTGCTCCTGTGAACCTACTGAGAGTGCTTCATTCGATAGTGCAGATACAACTAGAATATGTATCCTCCATGTGGACCAAACAGAAAAGCAGAAACAATTGGAAATTTTGCTGTTCAAACCAGAACAGTGGACATCAGTAGCTGAAGCTGCATCTTGACGAAAGCAGATGAAAAACTTTGATAAATCCAATTAGTACCATGTAGTTCGGTCACTCCCCGCCGAACCAGTCAGTGAGCATGGATATCATGTCTTGTACTGTAAAAACTTCACAGTAGTCTCACATTAGAGGAATACAGGAACAACACCCACCAAAGACATGCCCAGCTCAAAGCGTCTGTGTTCTGCTACAAAATTCTCCCCAGAGCCTGCATCTACATCTGGCATTTTCCCTAAAAAATGCCTTTTCTGTAAAAAAAAAAACAAGGAAAAAGAAAGCTATTTTAGAAAAAAGACTTGGGGCTTGTGAAACAAAGCAACCTGAAGCGACGATCAAGGCAGCGGCAGGAGTGAAGAAAGATAAACTCCTCACTGTAATATCAAGTGTTGACTTTGTTTTGAAACAGGTCATGTACCATCACAGCTGTAAATCAGCCTACATAACGCTCCCAAAACCAATGTCAAAGGACAGTGAAAAGACTAAGCATGGACTTGAAGGCATTTATTCATTTGTTGAGAGGTCGGTCATCTTGAACAAGACCTGAGTTTGTGACTTCAGTATATGTTCAGTATGTAGAGATATGTGAAGATGTTCTTCACCACAGGCACTTACTTGGAAGGCAGCTTTGGAATTGTGAAAAGCAATAAAAGATATAAAAAGAGATCATCTTGTTGATGTCCCAACACTGGAAAATTTGCGTTCTGGAGAAGCATCTCCACCTGATCTCCTCCTTTCATTCTACAGTTATCTATGGTGGCTACAATACCAAATTATACAGCCCTAAGTTGGAAAGGCATGCCTCCTCATCTAGTCAAGATGGCCTTTACATAGCCCAAATGGTCATATAAAACCAGGAAAACAAATTATTCTGGGCATGGCGATTAAATCAATGACTGGAAGCAAAAAGATTGCCTAGATGTTGAACAGGTTTCTGCATATCATAGATTATAGTACAATAAAGGAGCTTGAAACATCCTTGGGTGAGGCCATAAAGACAAAGCAAGAAGCTTGCCCAGAAGGAACCATCCACATGATCATGGGAGTGGCCTTTGACAATTTTGATGAAATGACAGACAATGTCGGGGGAGGGCATGCTCCATGACACAATGTTCATTCGAAAGAGCTCCAGATGATGAGAGAACTCCAGATGTGGACATATGGCAAGCTGTAGTCTTTGAGATATTAGCTCATGCACTATAAAGTAAGAGGACTACAGGAAACAAGGACTGGGACATGGGGAGACAGCATAGTTCTGGATTACTTATATTGACTACATCCATTGCTTCCACAATCTAGAATGTGGTATCAAGACAAATGACACTGACCTGTTCACACATGCTCTCACTCCAGTTATCCAGCTATTCTTCACAACCAACTATATCAGCTATTCCCGCTGGTTGTCCAAATTCCAGCTGGACCTGGTAAACATATACAAAACACACCCTGGCCTTCGCAGTCTTCTGCAGAATGGTGCCTTCACCATCAAGAGAACAGGCAAGTTTTCAGCAGGTGCTCAGTTAATCTAACACTGGAGCAAAGGTTAATGCATATGCAGCTTCTAGATGCACAGGTCTTTCATCTGCCACAAACAATTACAGCGCATGCCTTTAATGGATGATGACCAAGGCCACCCGTGCTGCCATCATAGCCCCTTTCCAGTAGTTGGCTGGCATGTCGAACCGTGAGGATACAACTGCGGAATTGCACACATCACGAAGCAAGAGGGATACCTACAACTTATAGATCATTAAGCAAATAAAGGGATGCTGTGATCCCTTTCTGAAGTCATGAAGTGTCTCCATGTTTGTTTAATATCAGAGGAGGGAAAGGGACTAGTGGACCTATCAAGGAATGTCTACTTGGATTGGGACAAAAGGGGAAAGAGTCATGTTTCAAAAACCCGAGAACAAATTCTAACAGTCAGTCAAGGAGAGAGTGCCAACATTCACAGAGAATTGGAAGTCCAGTAAACAGATCGAAGGCAAACGGAGAGCCTCTCTGGTGTGTTCATGTGAGTAGGGTAAAAGATCCCATTTCGGCTCAACCTCAACACCTGACCCCATTCGGCTCACAGGCGATAAACTCCATAAGGCACCTTTATCTTCACCTCACGTACATTGACCATTAACAACCCCACGGGAAAACCACTAAAAATTCCGCTCTAGTTCAGGTAAGAACCCCAAATTGGCTAATGAAAAACTCTTAAGATAGGAGAATCATGGTTTCGCTCGACTCCTTTGAAAATACCCAACCTCATTTTGGCTCAAGATATACTCTACGGATGAAAAAACCACCATTTCACATAAATATGAATACGAGGGAAAAAATTCTAAGTCCTTAACCTAACCTTAATCAACCTAACCCCAGGGAAAAACTGGGTGAAAAAAAATTCTAGTCCCCTTGAACCCTAACCTAACCCACTGAGTGAAAAAATTCTACAGATAAAAACAAAAAAAACCCATTTCATTCACCTAAATATGAATATTTTGCTCAAGATATACTCTATCACCTAACCCACTGATAAAAAATTCTACAGATAAAAAAAAACCCAAAAAATTTCACATAATAATTAAATAATGGCTCAATTATACTCTACGATAAAAAACCCATTTTCACATAAATATGATAAACGAGGGAAAAATCCTAAGTCCCTTAACCTAACCTAATCTAACCTAACCCCCTGGGGAAAAAAATCTAAAGTCCCCTTAAACCTAACCTAACCCCCTGAGTGACAAAATCTACGATAAAAAAAAACCTTTCATTTCACATAAATATGAATATAAGAAGGGAAAACAATTCTAATTCATTTAACCAAACCTAACCCTAAGTCCTTAACCTAACCCTAATCTAACCTAACCCACTGGTGAAAAAATTCTAGTCCCTTAACCTAACCTAACCCACTGATTGCAAAATTCTACAGATAAAAAAAACCCATTTCACAAAATAAAAGGAATATGGCCTCAATATATCCTATAACCTAACCCATGAGGAAAAAATTCTACAGATAAAAAAAAAACCCATTTCAAATAAATATATAAAAATATATGGCTAAAATATTACTCTACGGATGAAAAAACCCAAAAACCATTTACAATAAATAGAATAGAGGGAAAAAATTCTTAAGTCCCTTAACCTAACCTAATCTAACCTAACCCACTGGGTGAAAAAAAATTCTAGTCCCTTAACCTAACCTAACCCACTGAGTGAAAAAAATTCTACAGATAAAAAAAAAAACCCATTTCACTTAAATCTATGAAATAAGTGAAAAAAATCTAAGTGCATAACAAAACCTTAACCTAAAGTCCCAACCAAACCTAATCTAAACTAAACCCACTGGGTGAAAAAAATTCTCGCCCCTTAACCTAAACTAACCCACTGAAGTGAAAAAATTCTACAGATAAAAACCCATTTCACATAATAATATGAATTAATATGGCTCATATCTCTATAACCTAACCCACTGAAGTGAAAAAAATTCTACGGATAAAAAAAAACCCATTTCACATAAATATATAAATATATGGCTCAAAATATACTCTACGGATGAAAAAACCACCATTTCACATAAATATGAATACGAGGGAAAAAATTCTAAGTCCCTTAACCTAACCTAATCTAACCTAACCCACTGGGTGAAAAAAATTCTAGTCCCTTAACCTAACCTAACCCACTGAGTGAAAAAATTCTACAGATAAAAAAAAACCATTTCACATAAAATATATGAATATAAGTGAAAAAATCTAAGTGCATTAACCAAACCTAACCTAAGTCCCTTACCTAACCTAATCTAACCTAACCCACTGGGTGAAAAAAAATTCTAGTCCTTAACCTAACCTAACCCACTGAGTGAAAAAATTCTACAGTAAAAAAAAAACCATTTCACATAAATATATGAATATATGGCTCAAGATATACTCTATAACCTAACCCACTGAGTGAAAAAATTCTACAGATAAAAAAAAACCCATTTCACATAAATATATAAATATATGGCTCAAAATATACTCTACGGATGAAAAAACCACCATTTCACATAAATATGAATACGAGGGAAAAAATTCTAAGTCCCTTAACCTAACCTAATCTAACCTAACCCACTGGGTGAAAAAAATTCTAGTCCCTTAACCTAACCTAACCCACTGAGTGAAAAAATTCTACAGATAAAAAAAAACCCATTTCACATAAATATATGAATATAAGTGAAAAAATTCTAAGTGCATTAACCAAACCTAACCCACTAAGTGAAAAGTCTAAATCCCTTAACCTAACCTAACCTAACCCAAACTATTGGCTCAAGATAAACTCTACAGATGAAAAAAACCCATTTCACATATATACAAATATGAATGAACAAATTCCAAGTCCCTTAACCTAACCTAACCTAACTGAGTGAAAAAATCTTAAGTCCCTTAACCCTTAAACGCCGAACAGCTATTTCAGAAATCATCTCCCATATGCCGGCAGGGTTCGGGAGTGAGCGCCGAAGCGGAAAAAAAGTTTTATTAAAAAAATCACAGCACGCTTAGTTTTCAAGATCAAGAGTTCATTTCTGGCTCCTTTTTTTTGTCATTGACTGAAGTTTAGTATGCAACCATTAGAAATGGAAAAAATATCATTATCATATATAAATATTGGAATATATGACAGCACAAAAAAAATTTCGTATATAATTGTATACAAATCGTGCTGTGAGCAAAACGGTTAAAGCTAATGAGTTCATTTTTTTCCGTTCTATTGTACACTAAATTGCGATTATTTTGGTATATAACAAATTGTAAGACAATCAAAGCAAGACAGAGAAAATATTATCACAAAATGTTGCATGAATTGATAATGCGCGGATGTAAAAAAGGGATTTTGACGAAGGAAAAATCTATTTCTGGGCAAAGGACCTGTGTCGCCCAGTGAAATAGGTTCCTTTAGCACTATTTCTAAGGTAAAATATTGCTATAATACCAGAGATAAGCTAAATTGGAAATGCCAGATTATTCTGGCTCGCTCACCTTTATTATAAGGTGTCGGTATGGTTTCTGGGGCGAGTGAAACCACTACCACAGGTCCTTTTCTATTTAGCCTCTTCCTACATCAAAAAACCTCAACTAGAGAGGAGCCGACCTAAGGCTCACTACCCGCTACCGTTACGGCTAGCGCCTCTGACGTCATTCCTGCAGATAGCACCCAAGCTTGGCCTAGACAGGGGGGGGGGGGGGGGGGGTGGGGGGGGGGGGGGGGGGGGGGGAAAGGTAAGGGTGGGATTTCACTGGGCGACACAGGTCCTTTGCCCAAAAATAGATTTTTCCTTCGTCAAAATCCCTTTTCTGGGCTCAGCCTGTGTCGCTCCGTGAAATAGTACCAGAGAAAACGCCAAGCTTAGGAAAAGGATGTATATAAATATCTATAAGGGGATAATAAAAAACAATTAAGGTTAGTTGCCTATAATCTAAATTAAGTTACAAACAAGTAACATAATGGCAATACAACCTTAAAACTAGACAAATTTCAAATCATCACAGTAATTATACATCAAGATGAAAGGCATTTATGAAATAATCAATATGTACAATATATTACATCCAAGGACCAGTACGCCTATGATGTAACTGGGCTAGGGCAAGAATACTAATGAGGCCAGTAGGAAGGAGAGAGCAAAGGAGAGACATAAGCTGGATTACTTACTACTATCTCCAGCAGTATTGGGCGCTGCTACTGCTGGAAATTTAAGGGCTTCTAAGGACTTAAGATAATGGCGTTTGAATACTGTCGGAGACTTCCAGCCAGTGTACTTCTTCAGATCTTCAAATTTCATATGTTGGAAAAAATTTATTGAGGTAGCTATTGCTCTAACATCATGTACCCGTGGGAAGGACTGCGGGTTGGCTTGTTTGATAAAATATAAAATTTGTTGTCTAATTCCTTTTAGGGAAATAGTACCACCTTTTCCTTTTATGAACAAAGGGCCAGAAGATATCAGGGTGGTCCTGTCTAAGTATGCTTTCAATGAAGTGACTGGACATAAGGATGGGTCCTGTGGAAGCGGAACAGTCTTCCAGGGGGCCCACCTATCTGATGGATCCTCATTTTTTGCAAGAAATTGGCGATCTGGAGAAAGTAACACTTCTCCTGAAGGGAGAAACTTTATATGACCTGGGTCTCTAGATAAAGCCGACAGTTCAGATATTCTGGCTCCTGAGGCCAAACTTATGAGGAATAGTGTTTTCCTCAGTAGGGATAGATAGTCACATGAGGTACTATTAGTATCCGAGGCTAACTTAAGAACATCATTTAAGAACTATGACACCGACTTGGGCCTCTCAGTAGGTCTGAGTCTGGCTCAAGCTCTGGGGATAGATGTAAAGTATGAATCTCTTAAATCTATCTTGAATCCGAATTGGAAAACCTTTTTAAGAGCCGATTTGGTAGTAGTAATGGTACTAGCTGCCAAACCTTTTTCAAATAATGATCTGAAAAAGGATATTGCAAGATTTGTGGTCATGGTTTGTGCATTAGAGTCCCTCAGGAAAGCAGCCAGTTTTTTAACTGCTGAATCATATTGATGCAGGGTTGATTCACGTTTATCAGATTCTAAGAATATGATGTTCTGAGGATCGATATCGGCATCCCTCTGTGCTGCAAACTTCATGAAGTCCATAAAGTTAGGGCTTTCTGAATTCCTGAGGAAGCGATCACAGTCCACGTTCGCACTAGTTGTGATAGTCTGGGGTTGGGTATCCGTTGAGGGAGGAGCCCCAACTCCAGAAGAAGGGGGAACCAATTGCTCTTGGGCCAATTGGGAGCTATCAGAGCAATGTGACCCTTGAATGTCCTGAGCTTGTTCAGAACTTTCAGGAGAAGATTCACCGGAGGAAAAAGGTAAATCTTCTTCCATTGATTCCAATCTATAGCCAACGCGTCCGTGGCATAAGCCAGAGGGTCCAGGTTGGGGGCCACATAACAAGGGAGTTTGTGGTTCAACTCCGTGGCGAAAAGATCTACCTGAAGCCCCGGTACTAGCTGATAGACCCAACTGAATGACTTCTTGTCCAGGGACCGTTCGGACTCCAGTGGGACTGAACGTGATAGCGCATCCGCCACCACATTCCTTACTCCCGCAAGGTGAGTGGCCGATAGGTGCCACTTGTTCTTGTCTGCTAGTGAAAAGATGGCTATCATGACATGGTTCACGTGGCTTGACTTGGAACCTCCTCTGTTGATGCAGTGTACCATTGTACTGTCGAGCACCAGCTTGATGTGAGATTTCTTGGTTGGATGAAGTTTTTTCAGGGTGAGAAACACTGCCATAGCTTCTAGCACATTGATGTGAAGCTGGCAGAATGGAAGGGACCATGTTCCTTGTACTTTTTTGTACTGTGAGTACCCGCCCCAACCTGTTAGTGATGCAACTGTGTGGATCACTAAGGCCGGCGGAGGGAACTGTAGTGGAATTGTCTTTGACAAGTTCTTGACTTCCGTCCAAGGACGGAGACGCTTCCGTAAGATCGCCGGGATCGGAGCTAGCCTGTCCCGGGATCTCTTGTTCGCTTTCGAACGCCAAACTCGATTTATATCTTTTAGTTTGGCTTTCAACAGGACGTCCATCACTGAAGCAAATTGGAGAGAACCTAAGATCCTTTCTTGGTTTCTCTGGGACGTCTGTTTGCACTTGAGAAATTGTCTGGTTGCCTTGGCTATTTCTCTCCTTTTCAACGGCGGGATTGATAGAGTATGCGAATCCAAATCCCATTGAATTCTCAGCCACTGGAAACGGGACGCCGGGGTTAGCCGGGACTTTGTCCTGTTTATCTGGAATCCTAAGTATTCCAGAAAGCGGATGACCGTGGCGGTTGCTTTGCGGCAAGCTTCGATGCTTGTGGCCCACACGAGCCAATCATCCAGATAGGCTACTACCATGATTCCCTGAGAACTTAGTTCCTGGACTACTGTTTCCGCCAACTTTGTAAATATCCTGGGCGCTATGTTGAGCCCGAATGGCATTACTTTGAAGGAGTAGGCTTGGTTCCCTAATTTGAAGCCTAGGAACGGGCGGAAGTGTCTTGCTATCGGGACATGATAGTAGGCATCTGTAAGATCTATAGAGGTGGTGACGGCCCCACAGGGAAGTAAGGTCCGCACCTGCGAAATGGTCAGCATCCTGAACTTGTCGCAATGAATGAATAAGATTAGACGGGACAAGTCTAAGATTATTCTTCGTTTGTCTGAGTCTTTCTTTGGCACGCTGAACAAGCGACCTTGAAATTTTAAATGTTTGACTCTTGACACTCTCCTTTTTGAAGGAGATCGCGGGAATACTCTATCAATTCCGCTGTTGGTTCCTGATAGAAGGTGTTGGGTGGTGGGTGGACCTTGGATCCAACTCCAGCCCAGACCTTTGGACACAATACTTTGGGCCCAATTGCTGAACCTCCAACGTTAACGAAAGAGGTACAGCCTCCCTCCTACCTGGAGGTTCTCATTGGGTTGCTGAGGGGCGACCTCCTCGCCCCCCGCGTGAACCTCTGCCTTTGCTGGCAACCCTTCCGCTGCCTCACTGACGAAAGGCGCCTCTAGCTCTGCTACCCCTGCCGAACCTATTGAAAGCCTGAAACGCTTGGTTTTCAAACGTCGGGTTAAAGGCCAGGGAGACAGCAAAAGAGGTTAAAGCCTGCTGCTGTTGTGGCTGTGTCAACAGCACGAACTGCTGTTGTGGTTGGGTCTTAGAGGTTGATGGTTGGGGAACCGGAACTGCTTGGACCAAAGTTTGTTGTTGTTGAGGAGCCTGGAAGGGCTGGAACTTCCTAGGCTTCTTCTTGGCTTTGGGGTTCGATGCGGAAGACTCCAGTTTCCTTTTGGAGACCAATCCCCACCGAACTCTTAGACTTTGGTTGAATCTAGCAGCCTCTTGTTGTACCTCGTTCACTGCTGAGGCCGGAAAGAGGTCCGATCCCCATATTAAAGAGCCCAGGAGTTTTTTGGGCTCATGCCGGATTGTGGATTCCGACAGTACATGCTTCCTGCAATTCCTCCTAGCCATAACAAAATCATATAAGTCACATTGCATTATCGACAATAGTGCCTTAGCGATGATCTTGAACAGCGGCTCCTGTGCATAGATAAGAGCCGCTGCTTCTGTCATGACTAGTGCGTTGAGGGATTTTGCAAGTCGCGCCCTACCATCGAATTCTGTCTGGATGAGCCCATCAGACAGCCTGGGTATCTCTCACTAAACAGAGAGATGGCACAGTCCGGTTTTAGTTTCCCAACCGAGAAGGTGGCTGGGAGGTCTACCCACAGGTCATCTGTTCCGGGTAGTAGGAGAGAGGTCGGTTCCGTCTCCCGGAGCTGTGGCATAGGCTCATCTCTCATTGCTGCTTGCAGAGTGAGTTCTGCCACTTTAGATGTGAACGGGATGGGAGTCTCCTCGTCCACAGTGAAGATTGTAAAGGGACTTCGGAAAGCCGTAACCTTAGTGTTTACACACTGCCATTCTTCTAGGTTACGGATCCAGGCTTGTTGTGCTTGTTCCCGAGAGAGGATAACTGTCACTTTTGGGACCTTATCCTCTCTTATCAAGGCAGATTCTGTGAGGCGGACATAACCTATGAAAGGGGCTTGCAACCCTCATAGGTGGAACTCGAAGTCCTCAATCCTTTGAGTCCCGCAGCCCTCAATCGTAAGCATTCCGTTCACGAAAGGTGCATAGGAAGCCACTCTCCATGGATTACTTGGGTGGAAGGGAGGGAGAGTGGAGGAGTCCGGCATTAACGAGCCTTGGGCTGCTTGACCGGCTTGCTGAAGCCCCGACACTACACCTTGCTGGAGACCTGCAACGTTATTCTCCTGCGTGACCAGCCACTCTGAGATGGCTTGGATGGATTGTCCCGAATCATTTAGAGAGGTGGATATGCGGGCAAGTATCTCCTGAAACTTGGTTTGCACCAAGTTTCCGACCATGTTGCCCATATGTTGCATCATGTTGGAGGCAAATGCCTCCTGGTCAAAGGAGGAGGGTTCTGCCTTCTCCTTGGGTACCTTTGGTCTCGCTCCTTTGGAGGTGGATGCCACAGGGTCAGCGGAGGAAGAGTGAGCTCTTTCCTTAGAAGACTTAGTCTTCGACCCTTTGGAGAGAGACTCGTTCTTGACCTTGTCCGCTCCGTGATGGTGAGCCGGGGCTTTACGGACTTGGCTGGTACCTGGCTTTCTTAGAAGGGGCTTTGGCAGTGATTTAGAGTCACACTTGCCCTTGGCTTTAGGGATCGCCGAGGTAGATTTCGATCGGACTGAAAGAAATCCCCTAGAGAACCCCTGGAAGAAGGTAGAAGAAGAAGGAGAAGAGGGTCCAGATGTGCTCAAGGGGAGGCCTTGAGCACCTACGAAACTTGCCTCACTAGTATCCTTACCATTGCCCATGCCGTCCACCATCATGGGCTCGACGTTGAGATCCAGTGCCGCGACCTCTTCTGTGACTTCCTGCGTAGTTGTCTCCTCTGGGGGCTGGGAAACGGCTTCCTGAATCAAAGCGATCAGAGGAGCTGCCACTTCGGGGTCCACGTAGCCAGTGCTCTTCTTACCCGGGAAGATAAGAGTAGCCATCTCTTGGGAAAGGTTGCCTTGGCTACGTTCCATCCGAAGCCACTCACCCATACCTTGAGGGTGGAAAGAGCAGCGTCCCGGACCGACTGAGCTCCCTGTAAGAGAAGGGTTAGTGTTTAACTTAAACTTAACTCATATTACCTTGTAACTTAACTTAAGAGGCATATCAATGACATATATTACATTGGTCCACCTTGTATTATCATGTACACACCGGAGAGTCACCTACCTCAGAGGAGACTCGTTCCACGAGATCGTAGCAGGTGACACAGTTCTCGTGATGCCACACTACTGATCCGTTGAGGTGGACAGCGCAGGTGGCGTGGGTCCGGCAGATGTCGTGCCCACAAGGATCCTGGAGGACGGCGTTGCATCCGGTCTCCATACAATGGGTGGCCTGTAAATGGAATGATACATGGGTACCATTGTTAACCTTTCGGACTATGTCCGTGGTTGATATGCCATAACACCGGAGTGTTCCGGTGTTCCAGAAATTATATCCCCGTCTCTGCCTTCTCTTTGCCATGTACCATGCCGAAGAGTCCGGTAGAGCTAGTAGTAAGTAGTTAACAGTGTTTCCGGTGACACAGGAGATGGAAGAGATCGGGTAAGTTGGCGGAGCTTGGTAACTCCACCGTAAAAACTTATCTAAAAGGAGGGAGTAGCTCCCAGAGGAGCATGGTGGCTCTGTAAACTTAAACTAAGGAAGAAATTATACAAGTAGAATACATGCAATAACGTAACCCCATATGAGGCCGGAGCCTCCAGGCAGTCACCATCCTCAAATGGTCCGGCTATGCCGGAATCCTGTGTCCGCTGGAGCGGGTAGGAGGGGGTGACTAAAGGCAGGGGTATGGACCCAGAGAGCCGAGGAGAGCCGAGCTCCTCCGAGCCTGGTGGCCGGCCGAGGCTAGGGCGAACAGAGCTTCTCCCCCCTACTCTGGGGTGAGAACAGCAGGGTAGAGCACCCGCACACCGAAAGTCCCCATGGGGACCTCCCTCAATCCCCCGAAGGGGTACTCGGATCGGCTGCCAGAGACAGTGTGAGCGAGACATCACCCCACCTAGGTGGGAGATGTGGAGGGAGGGAGAGGAGTACGGTAGCAAGGTGGCTACTACGCGATCGTCTGGACTTCTCACGGCCGGGTGTGAACACACTCGTGGTGAAGAAGGCCAGGAGAAAAGAAGGCCTATAGGCCAACTGGAGCCGACTCACAGATATGGAATAAATTAAATAGTTTAATTTACATGGGGGGAAAGGAAATAAAATGAGGTAGAGAGAAAGCGAGATGTCCTGGAGGAACTAGGCTGAATCAACCGGGAAGGGTGGCCAAGAACTGGTAACTCTGAGCAGCTGGCCTAGTGTCGTGACGAATAAACGTGGGACAGATGGCCAGGGTATGCGAGGACTGAGAATAGGACTAGGGTCCATACAAAAGAACCTAACAAGGTAACCTAACCAACAAGGAACATGTATGCATGAAAACTGAGTCGGTAGGGCGCCGATAGGCTACGAAGCGAGAACACGTGCTCGATAAAATCCCCCGTGTGGAAACTAAAACGTCAATAAATGCATCATTGGTATGAATATAAAGATACTGCTAAGAAATAATCGAGCTCACACGGCATGGGAGACCACGTGAGACATGAAACAAGGAAACACAAAGGAGCGAGCTGCTGTGGTGGCGCGGGGCCAGTGCTGCATGGGTTGCCAACTCATAAAAACCTAAATAATTCAGTTAAACATGCCAAGGGCAGCCCCTAAATAGTGTCAACTATTAATAGCAGTACTTAACTTGGATGCAGTAACAGCTTAACGTTCCATGTTGAAAAATAAGGGTTCCAAAGCGAGAACACAACACGGCAAAGAAATTTTTTCAAAAATTCACCATAAATCAAAATAATGCTAGAGACTTCCCATTTGTTGCAAAATGAAAGTAATTGATTGAATATTACTAGATTGTAAGAGTTTTACCTTACAATTGCATTTTTCGACCATTCCGGGCGAGTTGAACTTGACCGAATGTCGAATTTTTTCTATTTATCATGATTTATATACAAATATTTCAAAACTAATGAAAACTACAACCATAGGTTATTTTTTGTTGTGTTCTAAAGAAATTGTGCACATTTTCATATATAAAACTGTATAACAGCTAATGTACAATTGTGCAAATATTACGACAATGTAACTCAAACATTTCGGAGATTTGCGGCAGACATACCGCACGTGGAGGGAAGGAAAAAGCTTTTTTCCAAAAATTCACCATAAATCGAAAGATTGTGCTAGAGACTTCCCGTTTGTTGCAGAATGAATGTAAATGATTGAATATTATTAGACTGTAAGAGTTTTAGCTTACAATTGCGTTTTTCGACCATTTCGGTCGAGTTAAAGTTGACCAAATGTCGAATTTTTTCCATTTATCGTGATTTATATGCAAATTTTTCAAAAACGATAAAAGCTACAACCAGAGTTGTTTTGTGCTGTATTCTACATGAAACTGCACACATTTTCACATGTAAAACTCTATATAATGAATAATATAAAACGGTGCAAAATTTACGACAAAGTGACTCAAGCATTTCGGAGCTTTGCGGCCAAGATACCACGTACGGAGGGAAGTTTAAGTTTTTTTTTAATTCACCATTAATTGAAATATTGTGCTAGGGACTTTCAATTTCTCTCAAAATGCAGGTAAATACTGTGCTAGAGACATCCAATTTCTTTCAAAATGAAGGTAAATGATTGAATATTACTAGATTGTAAGAGCTTTTAGCTTACAATAGCGTTTTTCGACCATATCGGTTAGTCAAAGTTGACTGAATGTCAAATTTTTTCTATTTGTCGTGATTTATATACAGATTTTTTCAAAAATGGTGAAGGCTACAACCATGAGTTATTTTCTGTTGTATCTACATAAAATTGTGCACATTTTCTTATATAAAACTCTATATAACGGCTAATATACAATGGTGCAAATATTACGACAAAGTGACTCAAACATTTCGGAGATTTGCGGCAGAGATACTGCACGTGAAGAGAAGGAAAAAGCTTTTTTTTTTAAATTCACCATAAATCGAAATATTGTGCTAGAGACTTCCCGTTTGTTGCAGAATGAAGGTAAATGATTGAATATTACTAGACTGTAAGAGTTTTAGCTTACAATTGCGTTTTTCGACCATTTCGGTCTACTCAAATTTGACCTAATGTAGAATTTTTTCTATTTATCGTGATTTATATGCAAATATTTAAAAAATGATGAAAGCTACAACCATGAATTATTTTTAGATATATATTATACATGAAACTGTGCACATTTTCATATATAAAACTCTATATAACGGCTAATATAAAACAATGCAAATTTTACGACAATGTGACTCAAGCATTTCAGAGCTATGGGGTCAAGATACTGCGCGAGGAGGGAAGGAAATAGTTTTTTTCTAATATTGTGCTAGAGACTTCCCAATTGTTGCAAAATAAAGGTAAATGATTGAATATTACTAGACTGTAAGAGTGTTAGCTTACAATTGCAGTTTTCGACCATTTCGGTCGAGTCAAAGTTGACCGAATGTCAAATTTTTTCTATTTATCGTGATTTATATGCATTGTTTTAAAAAATGATAAAAGCTACGACCATGAGTTATTTTGTGTTGTATTCTACATAAAATTGCGCACATTTTCAAATATAAAACTCTATATAACGGCTAATACAAAACAGTGCAAATATTACGACAAAGTGAATCAAAGATTTGCGGCCAAGATACCGCGCACGGAACGAAGGAAAAAGTTCTTTTCAAAAATTCACCATAAACCGGAATATTGTGCTAGACACTTTCAATTTATTTCAAAATGAAGGTAAATCATTGAATACTACTATACTGTAAGAGTTTTAGCTTACAATTGCGTTTTTTTTACCATTTTGGTCGAGTTAAAACTGACCAAATGTCGAATTTTTTCTATTTATCATGATTTATATGTAAATTTTTCAAAAATGATAAAAGCTACGACCATGAGTTATTTTTTTTGTATTCTACATGAAATTGCCCAAATTTTCATATATAAAACTCTATATAATGGCTGATATAAAATGGTGAAAATATTATGACAATATGACTCAAACAATTCGGAGATTTGTGGCAGAGATACCGCGCGTGGAGGGAAGGAAAAAGCTTTTTTTTTTAATTCACCATAAATTGAAATATTGTGCTAGAGACTTCCAATTTCTTTCAAAATGAAAGTAAATGATTGAGTATTACTAGACTGTAAGAGTTTTAGCTTGCAACTGCGTTTTTCGACCATTTTTGTCTACTCAAAGTTGTCCGAATGTCGAATTTTTTCTATTTATCATGATTATATGCAAATTTTTAAAAAATAATAAAAGCTACGACCAGAGTTGTTTTGTGTTGTATTCTACATGAAATTGCGCACATTTTCATATATAAAACTCTATATAACGGCTAATATAAAATGGTGCACATATTACGACAGTGACTCAAGCATTTCAGAGCTTTGCGGCTAAGATACAACGCGCCGAGGGAAGGAAAAAGTATTTTTTGAAAAATTTCACCCTAAATCGAAATATTGTGCTAAAGACTTCCAATTTCTTTCAAAATGAAGGTAAATGATTGAATATTACTAGACTGTAAGAGTTTTAGCTTACAATTGCATTCTTCGACCATTTCGGTCGAGTCAAAGTTGACCGAATATCGAATTTTTTCTATTTATTGTGATTTATATGCACACTTTTCTAAAATGATGAAAGCTACTGCCATGAGTTATTTTTTGTTGTATTCTACATGAAATTGCATATATTTTCATATATAAAACTCTATATAACGGTTAATATAAAATGGTGCAAATATTACAACAAAGTAACTCAAACATTTAGGAGATTTGCGGCAAAGATACTGTGCCAGGTGAGAAGGAAAAAGCTTTATTCAAAAATTCACCATAAATTAAAAGATTGTGCTAGACTTCCTGTTTGTTGCAGAATGAAGGTAAATAAATGAATATTACTAGACTGTAAGAGTTTTAGCTTACAATTGCGCTTTTCGACCATTTTGGTCTAGTCATAATTGACCTTCTTCTTCTTCTTCCTAGCTTAAACCCATTTTTATATGGGGTCGCCATTACGAATGAGTCGTCTCCATCGATTTCTGTCTTGTGCCTCGTTCTCATTTATACCTTTCAATTCCATATCTTCCCTTACACAATCACGCCATCTCTTTCTTGGTCTTCCCTTCTTCCTTCTACCCCGCACTTCCATTTCCATCGTATGTCTTCCAACATGACGTTCCTCCCTTCGTAACAGGTGTCCATACCATCGAAGCCTTCCTTCCTGTATTTTCTTCGATATTTCAGCTACCTTTGTTGATCCTCTTATATACTCATTTCTAATCCTATCTTCCCTTGTTACTCCCGACATCCATCTCAACATTCTCATTTCTGCTACATCCATCTTCTTCTCCTCTGGTTTCCTCATACTTGCCGTTTCTGTTCCATATAACATTGCTGGTCTGACCACCGTCCTATGGAACTTTCCTTTCAATTTCAGAGGGACCTTCTTGTCACAGAGTACCCCTGATGCAGACCTCCAGTTATTCCATCCTGCCTGAATTCGGTGTCTCACCTCTTGGTCCATGCTTCCACTATCCTCCAATACGGACCCTAAGTACTTGAACTTCTGTACTTTCTTTATTTCTTCCCCACCCAATCTTATGCTACTTCCACCGTCCTCAGTAATACTAGAACACATATATTCGGTTTTTGATCTGCTTATTCTCATTCCTCTCTCCTCAAGTGCTGCTCTCCACCTCTCCAACCTCCCCTCCAACTCCTCCTTCCCCTCTGAACACAACACAATGTCATCCGCGTATAATATGCACCATGGCACTGCTTCTCTAAACATCCCTGGTCATTACATCCATCACGATGTTGAAGATGAATGGGCTAAGTGCTGAACCCTGGTGTAATCCAACTCCTATCTCAAATCCATCCGTCTCACCAACACTACTCCTCACTCTAGTATACACATTCCTGTACATCTCCTGAATAATTCGGACATACTTTTCCGGCACCATCTTCTCCCTCAAACATAATTGACCGAAAGTCTAATTTTTTCTTTTAATCGTGATTTATATGGAAATTCTTAAAAAATAATAAAAGCTACGACCAGAGTTATTTTGTCCTGTATAACACATGAAATTGCGCACATTTTCATATATAAAACTATATAACGGCTAATATAAAATGGTGCAACTATTACGACAAAGTGACTCAAGCATTTTGGAGCTTTGCGGCTAAGATACAACGCGCCGAGGGAAGGAAAAAGTTTTTTTTCAAAAATTCACCATATATCGATATATTGTGCTAGAGACTTCCAATTTCTTTCAAAATGAAGGTATATAATTGAATATTACTAGACTGTAAGAGTTTTAGCTTACAATTGCATTTTTCGACCATTTCGGTCGAGTCAAAGTTGACCGAATGTCAAATTTTGTCTATTTATCGTGATTTATATGCACATTTTTCTAAAATGATAAAAGCTACAACCATGAGTTATTTTTTTTGTATTCTACATGAAATTGTGCACATTTTCATTCATGAAACTCTATATAAGGGTTAATATAAAACGGTGCAAATATTACAACAATGTGACACAAACATTTAGGAGATTTGCGGCTGACATACCGTACGTGGAGGGAAGGAAAAAGCTTTTTTCAAAAATTCACCATAAATCTAAACATTGTACTAGAAACTTGCCGTTTATTTCAAAATGAAGGTAAATGATTGAATATTACTAGACTGTAAGAGTTTTAGCTTACAATTGAGTTTTTCGATCATTTCAGGCGAATCAAACTTGACTGAATGTCGAATTTTTTTCCATTTACTGTGATTTATATGCATATTTTTCAAAAATGATAAAAGCTACAACCAGAGTTGTTTCGTGTTGTATTCTACAAAAAATTGCACACACTTTCATATGTAAAAATCTATATAACGGCTAATAAAAAATGGTGCAAACATTACGACAAAGTGACTCAAGCACTTCGGAACTTTGCGGCCATGATACCAAGTGCGGAAGGAAGGAAAAAATTTTTTGTTTCTTAAAGTTCACCATAAATCGAAATATTGTGCTAGAGACTTCCAATTTCTTTCAAAATGAGGGTAAATGATTGAATATTACTAGATTGTAAGATTTTTAGCTTACAATTACGTTTTTTGACCATTTCGGTAGAGTCAAAGTTGACTGAAAGTCGAATTTTTTTATTTATCATGATTTATATGTAGATTTTTCAAAAATGATAAAAGCTACGACTGCGAGTTATTTTTATATGTATTCTACATGAAATTGCACAAATTTTCATATATAAAACTCTATATAACGGCTAATATACAACTGTGCAAATATTACGACAAAGTGACTCAAACATTTAGGATTTTGCGGCCAAGATACCGTGAGCAGAGGGAAGGAAAAAGCTTTTTTCAAAAATTCACCATAAATGGAAAGATCGTGCTAGAGACTTCCCGTTTGTTGCAGAATGAAGGTAAATGATTGAATATTACTACACTGTAAGAGTTTTAGCTTACAATTGCGTTTTTCAACCATTTCGGTCGAGTCAAAGTTGACCGAATGTCGAATTTTTTCTATTTATCGTGATTTATATACTAATTTTTCAAAAATAATAAAAGCTGCGACCAGAGTTATTTTATTTTGTATTCTACATGAAATTGCGCACATTTTCATACATAAAACCCTATATAACGGCTAATATAAAACGGTGCAAACATTAAGACAAAGTGACTCAAGCATTTCAGAGCTATGTGGCCAAGATACCGCGTGTGGAGGGAAGGAAAAAGTTTTTTCAAAAATTCACCATAAATCGAAATATTGTGCTAGAGACTTCCAATTTTATCATAATGAAGGTAAATGATTGAATATTACTAAATTGAATATTACTAAACTGTAAGTTTTAGCTTACAATTGCGTTTTTCTACCATTCTGTCAAGTCAAAGTTGACCGAATGACGAATTTTTTCTATTTATCGTGTTTTATATGCAACCCTTTCTAAATTGATAAAAGCTACGACCATCCATGAGTTATTTTTTGCTGTCTTCTACATGAAAGTGCACACATTTTCATATATAAAACTCTATATAACAGTTAATATAAAATGGTGCAAATATGACAAAGTGACTCAAACAATTCGGAGATTTGTGGCCGAGATACCGTGCACGGAGGGAAGGAAATTTTTTTTTTTTTAAACTCACCATAAATCGAAATATTCTGCTAGGGACTTCCAGTTCATTGCAAAATGAGGGTAAATGATTGAACAATACTAGACTGTAAGAGTTTTAGCTTACAATTGCGTTTTTCGACCATTTCATTCGAGTCAAAGTTGATCGACTGTCAAATTTTTTTTTTATCGTAATTTATATGCAAATTTTTCAAATATCGTGGTTTATATGCACATTTTCCAAATATGATAAAAGCCACGACCATGAGTTATTTTTTGCTGTATTCTACATGAAATTGCGCACATTTTCATATATAAAACTCCATATAACGGCTGATATAAAATGGTGAAAATATTACGACAAAATGACTCAAACAATTTGGAGATTTGCGGCAAAGATATTGCGTGCGGAGGGAAGGACAAAGTTTTTTTTATTGTGCTAGAGACTTCCAATTTAATTCAAAATGAAGGTAAATGATTGAATATTACTAGACTCTAAGAGTTTTAGCTTACAATTGTGTTTTTCGACTATTTCTGTCGAGTCATAGTTGACCGAATGTCGAATTTTTTCCATTTATTGTGATTTATATGCAATTTTTTCTAAAATGATAAAAGCTACAACCAGAGTTGTTTTGTTTTGTATTCTACATGGAATTGCACACATTTTCATATGTAAAACTCTACATAAAAGCTAATATAAAATGGTCCAAATATTACGACAACGTAACTCAAGCATTTCGGAGCTTCGCGGCCAGGATACCGCGCGTGGAGGAAAGCAAAAAGTTTTGTTTTTAAATTCACCATAAATCGAAATATTGTGCTAGAGACTTCTAATTTCTTTCACAATGAAGGTCAATGATTGAATATTACTAGACTGTAAGAGTTTTAGCTTACAATTGCGTTTTTCGACCATTTCGGTGAGTCAAAGTTGACCGAATGTAGAATTTTTTTTACTTATCACGATTTATATGCAAATTTTTCAAAAATGATGAAAGCTACAACTATGAGTTATTTTTTGTTGTATTCTACATGATAATGTGCACATTTTCATATATAAAACTCTATATAACGGCTAATATACAATGGTGCAAATATTACGACAAAGTGACTCAAACATTTAGGAGATTTGCGGCAAAGATACTGTGCCCGGTGAGAAGGAAAAAGCTTTATTCAAAAATTCACCATAAATTGATTGTCCTAGACTTTCCGTTTGTTGCAGAATGAAGGTAAATGATTGAATATAACTAGACTGTAAGAGTTTTAGCTTACAATTACGTTTTTCTACCATTTTGGTCTAGTCAAAGTTCACCGAAAGTCGAATTTTTTCTTTTTATCGTGATTTATATGCAAATTTTTCAAAAATAATAAAAGCTACGACCAGAGTTATTTTGTGTTGTATTCAACATGAAATTGCGCACATTTTCATATATAAAACTCTACATAAAAACTAATATAAAATGGTCCAAATATTACGACAAAGTAACTCAAGCATCGGAGCTTTGCGGCTAAGATACCGCGTGCCGAGGGAAGGAAAAAGTTTTTTTTTCAAAAATTACCCATAAATCGAAATATTGTGCTAGAGTCTTCCAATTTCCGTCAAAATGAAGGTAATATATTGAATATTACTAGACTGTAAAAGATTTAGCTTTACAATTGCATTTTTCGACCATTTCGGTCGAGTCAAAGTTGACCGAATGTCAAATTTTGTCTATTTATCGTGATTTATATGCACATTTTTCTAAAATGATGAAAGCTACGACCATGAGTTATTTTTAATTGTATTCTATATGAAATTGCGCACATTTTCATATATAAAACTCTATATAACGGTTAATATAAAACGGTGCAAATATTACAACAATGTGACTCAAACATTTAGGAGATTTGCGGCTGACATACCGTACGTGGAGGGAAGGAAAAAGCTTTTTTCAAAAATTCACCATAAATCTAAATAATGTACTAGAGACTTCAGATTTGTTGCAAAATGAAGGTAAATGTTTGAATATTACTATACTGTAAGTATTATAGCTTAAAATTGCGTTTTTTTACCATTTCTGTCGAGTCAAAGTTGACCGATTGTCAAATTTTTTCCATATATTATGATTTACATGCAAATTTCTAAAAAATGATTAAAGCTACAACCAGAGTTGTTTCGTGTTGTATTCTACATAAAATTGCACACATTTTCATATGTAAAATTCTATATAACAGCTAATATAAAACGGTTCAAACATTTCGACAAAGTGACTCAAGCATTTCGGAACTTTGCGGCCAAGTTTTTTTTTTTAAAAGTTCACCATGAATCGAAATATTGTGCTAGAGACTTCCAATTTCTTTCAAAATGAAGTTAAATGATTGAATATTACTAGATTGTAAGAGTTTTAGCTTACAATTGCATTTTTCGACCATTTCGGTAGAGTCAAACTTGACCGAATGTCGAATTTTTTTTATCTATCATGATTTATATGTAAATTTTTCAAAAATGATAAAAGCTACGACCACGAGTTATTTTTTTGTTGTATTCTACATGAAATTGCACAAATTTTCATCCATAAAACTCTGTATAACGGCTAATATATAACTGTGCAATTATTACGACAATGTGACTCAAACATTTCGGAGATTTGCGGCAGAGATACCGCGCGCGGAGGAAAGGAAAAAGTTATTTTTCAAAAATTCACCATAAATCGAGATATTGTGCAAGAGACTTCCAATTTGTTTCAAAATGAAGGTAAATGATTGAATACTACTGTAAGATTTTTAGCTTACAATTACGTTTTTCGACCATTTCGGTCGAGTCAAAGTTGACCGAATGTCAAATTTTTTCTATTCATCATGATTTATATGCACATTTTTCAATAATAATGAAAGCTACAACCAGAGTTATTTTGTGTTGTATTCTACATGAAATTGCCCACATTTTCATATTTAAAACCCTATATAATGGCATATATAAAACGGTGCAAAAAGTACGACAAAGTGACTCAATCATTTCAGAGCTTTGTGGCCGAGATACCGTGCGTGAAGGGAAGGAAAAAGCTTTTTTCAAAAATTCACCATAAATCGAAATATTGTGCTAGAGACTTCCAATTTGTTTCAAAATGAAGGTAAATGATTGAATATTACTACACTGTAAGAGGTTTAGCTTACAATTGCGTTTTTTGACCATTTCGGTCAAGTCAAAGTTGACCAAATGTCGAATTTTTTCTATTTATCGTTATTTATATGCAAATTTTTCAAAAGTGATAAATGCTACGACCAAGAATTATTTTTTTTTTTGTATTATACATGAAATTGGGCACATTTTCATGTATAAAACTCTATACAAAGGCTAATATAAAACAGTGTAAAAATTACGAGAACGTGACTCAAATTCACCGTAAATTGAAATATTGTGCCAGAGACTTTCAATTTTTGTAATATTTTTTAGTCATTTTCCATATACTCAAGTCATAGGTGATAATTACTATTTTTATACCAAATCTCTTTAGCAATATTGTGCCAGAGACTTTCAATTTGTTCCAAGATGAAGGTAAAAGATTGAATATCACTAGAATGTTAGATTTTTGCTTACCCAAAAGTACCAATATATATATATATATATATATATATATATATATATATATATATATATATATATATATATATATATATATATAAAGGTTTTTTGCCACAAAGGAAAAAAATGAAAAGCGAGATAGCCGAGTACTTTCGGTCCTGTTCGAACCCTTTACTGAGGCAAACTGATTTTACAGAGAACAACATAGTCAAAAGAAGGCTTAATATACAAACTGACACTACAAGATTAGCCATAAGGGTGATTTTCACTCTACAGAAAGGAGGAGCCGCCTGAGGCTAGCCACACCTTGAAGGATACACGCAGTAAACAAGTGCTTCTTCCAGAAAACAGTACATTTTGAAAAAACACGATAGCATATACAATTTAATATCATGAATTTTTACACAAATTTTCCCCAAAAAATTATTATTAATGAAAAGATGAAAGAAAATATAAATATATATATATATATATATCGAGCAAGAGAAAGAGGGAGAGAGAATATCGAACCAGAGAGAGAGAGAGAGAGAGAGAGAGAGAGAGAGAGAGAGAGAGAGAGAGAGAGAGAGAAATAATAACTATATACATGTGGGACTAATTTATTAGTTGTTCATTTATTTTAAGGTCCTTCATAAACATCTTACAAATATATGGGTCCAAATGGTACATTCCCAGACTAAGATTTAGGTTGTTTTTATTAGTGATTTGTATAATTGCTGATTCCAGTAAATTTCTTGAAACATAATCATTAGATCTAGCAATTACCGAGGTATCACCCCAATTAATACAATGAGATTTTTCACTTAGATGCATAAACAGTGCATTTGAAGTCTGGGCTGTTCTAACTGAATGCATATGTTGCTTAATATGTACACATAAATTTTTACTTGACTGACCAACGTAAAACGAAGGGCAATCCTTACAAGGAATTTTGTAAATGATGTTGTTATTTGTTACAGGACTATTCTTAATTATATATACAGGCAGTCCTCGGGTTACAACGGTGTCGGCTTACGATGTTCTGAGGTTACGATGCTTGTCAATAGATATTATTTCCAGGGTTACGACGCATGTTCCAGGGTTACGACTCCTACAACGCTCATCTGGGAGATGAACTATGACACCAAAAATGCAAAATAATCAATATTTGAAGGTTTTTTTGATGAAAAATGCCATAAGAATGCAGTTTACATAGTTTTCAATGCACCCAAAGCATTAAAAGTAAGGTTTTCTTAGGATTTTTGACGATGTTCCGGCTTACGACGATTTTCGGCTTACGACGCGTCTCAAGAACGGAACCCCCGTCGTAACCCGGGGACCACCTGTATATATTTATATTTTCTTTCGTCTTTTCATTGATAATAATTTTTTGGGAAAATTTGTGTAAAAATTCATGATATTAAATTGCATATGCTCCCGTGTTTTTTCAAAATGTACTGTTTTCTGGAACAAGCACTAGTTTACAGCGTGTATCCTACAAGGTGTGGCTAGCCTCAGGCGGCTCCTCCTTTCTGTAGAGTGAAAATCACCCTTAAGGCTAATCTTGTAGTGTCAGTTTGTATATTAAGCCTTCTTTTGACTATGTTGTTCTTTGTAAAATTAGTTTGCCTCAGTAAAGGGTCCGAACAGGACCGAAAGTACTTGGCTATCTCGCTTTTTCATTTTTTTCCTTCGTGGCAAAAAACCTTTACTTATACATAGCATCACGTTTTATATACTTCGTGATCAAGTTATTCTATAATATATAGTATATATATCTATATATATATATATATATATATATATATATATATATATATATATATATATATATATAGTATATATATAATAATATATACAGATATATAGTATAAATACGTATAAAAATAATAAATAAATATAAAATCAATGCAGAATACTTACTCGTAATCCGGACTCTTCGTTCTATTCTTGTTTTCTGCCTTCTCCACTGAAGTCTTGCATTTTTTTCCTCTCGGCATGATGAGGTACAGGTAGAGGAGGGAGACGTGTGCCCTTACTGCTGATGGGCCAACGCCCTTCGGTGGCCCTCTGCGCCCTCTGTTGTCCCTTGGGCAGGCGCACTCCAATATATGACTGCATTGTGGTACTTGCGGTCACACTCCCCAATCCTGCAAAGTGCTATATTGCAGTCGGGACAGAAGAACCTGGTGTCTCTCCTTCTGCAATTCATATGGCACACCCGGCACCATTTCTGCCTGCGCCTTTGTAGGGGGTCCAGTGTGTGATCTCCTGGCTGCAGCCGACATACAGGGCCCACTATCCGACGGGAAGTCGGAATCTGAGTGCGGGCGGGATCATCAAGGGCGGCGGCAGCAGCAGGACGCCCGAGGTTGGCCCTTCTAACATCTGCCCTTTCCTTTAGGGGCAAATCTAGAGTTTGAGGCAGGGGGCTGGTGATGGAAGGCCACTCATTGGGATTAAAGTTGATGAGGGCATCCCCGGCCACCATGAGAAACTGGATGTGGGACAACCTCCGGAGGTCCGAATTGTAGTACCCACAGTAGAGGATGTAGGTATTCTGGAGGGCCAACAGAAGTATGTATTTGAGGAGCTTCTGTGTCCACCTCCTGGTTCTCCTGGCGAAGGGATAATACTGGATGAGTTTATCAAAGAGATCAACTCCTCTCACGAGCCTATTAAAGTGCCCAATGACAGTAGGCCGCTTGACACGAAACTCCTCATATGTAACTCGGCCCTGCCGACATGTCTTCTTTCGCTGAACGACCTCTTCTTGGATGGGCCCATGACTCGTACTAATAATGGGGATGAGTCGGACCCCCTTCCAACAGATGACAAAGACATCTCCCTTCCATCGCCACTTGGTCTCTCCTCTTGCCAGACGTTGCAACTGCTAGCGAAACTCTTGAGGACATTCGGGGCCTCACGGACTAACCGAAGGGTACCACTAACATGCACACCTGCTTCATACAGTTCCTGGGCCAGGGCCAGTTATAATAATTACCCATAAACAGGTGGTATCCCTGGTTACAGAAACGATCCACGAGACCGAAGACAGTGTCACGCAGCGTGGAAAAGACCCCAGAATACACAAAGAACTCCACGACGTATCCAGTGTTGGATTCCGTAATATAGAATAACTTTACGCCATATTTCATTGGCTTCTTGAGGTTGTACACTTTTATGCTAAGACGTCCTTTATAAGGCATCATCCCCTCATCCAAAGAAAGGTTCTTGCCAGGAACCATGAGAAACTGGCACCGTTCATGAATGCAATCCAACACTGGGCGGACTAAGATGAGGCGGTCGGGGTTATTCCGGGGTATGGCCCTTCGGTTGAAGGCGTTGAAATACCTGTCCAACGCCAGGAAACTATCACGGGCCATAATGCCGGGCACATTGGGCATACTTAAAAAAAAAATCCGCCTCTAATATTGCCTGATGTTGGCAGCAGGCATCATTCCAAAAAAAATATGGAGCTCCCAAAAATGCGTCATGTCCGTGAGGTTGCAGCTCCGCCAGCGATACGACAATGTCGTCCGCAGTTGGTCACGGCAGTACCGAGCGTAGTACGTCGTCTCTGCTACCAGGAATTCTAGCAATTCCCGCGTCAGGAACAGCTGAATGAACCCCAGAGCAGTGAGAGGAACAGGTACGGTGAGCCCAGGTGTTGCCGTGAATGGGTGCATATTAGATGGGGTGGGGTCCTGTGACCACCCCTCGTCACTCTTGGACGAACGGCCTTCACCTAGGCTGGCGCGATGTTCCAACCTTCTACGTGCCCATGAGCACACACATGCACGTGCTCGGGCATGATTTCGCACTCGAACCCCCCCCCCCAAAAAAAAAAAAAAAAAAAAAAAAACTGGCCCATCTCCCTCACTTAGGCCCTCGTTTTCTGTGTCGTCCTCAACAACAAAACTCGACTACTCCTCCTCCTCCTCCTCAGACTACCCTTCATACGCACTGAAACCACTAAACTCCAACTCACTTTCAGCATGTGACTCCTGTATGGACATTGGGGCAAATATTCATCATCACTTACATCGGGAGTGATGTCCTCATCACTAGATGACCAACCACCATCAAAGTGAGGATTTGCGAGCTGCTCCCGATCAAGCTCTAACAAGTATTCATCTATGTCCTTTTGTTCGAGGCCTCCCAAATACCTACAAATGGCCCTCAGGACACCCCGATGCTTCCTAGGGGTCGTAAAAGGCACATGATGTGGTGCTTCGACACTTTCGGCCACACGAGGCCGCACGGAATGGAGTTGAGGAGCTAGGCCATCTTGGTTGCTTGGTCCCTCTCCAGCATCGAAGTCCAAATTATGTCTCACATGATCCCTACCGAGAGGCAAAACGCGTCTTTCGAGCTCCATTCGACGTTCAGACATCTCTACGTATGTCTTGTACCACCACAAATACTGAAACGCTCGCAAAAGTTCAGCAAAACACGAATGCGGCAAAAGATCGCTCTCAGACGACGTGTCGCTGATGCTTGCTGGTGTGAGAAGAAAGCAATTCGCGCATGCGCGGCTGGGTAACGCTTGTAAACAAAACAACAGCTTGATCCGTGAACTCCCAGCATCCCTCAAGGCGCGTGATTCAGAAGTTTTCGCCAAGAAGGTCTATAACTATTTTTTCATGAATTTTTAAAAAACTTTTTAGTGTCGACATATTATACGTCAATTAAGCAACTAACAAACAATTTTCGTCGACGTAAAATACGTCCAATAGGCGTTTAAGGGTTAACCTAACCTAACCCAACCCATGTGAAATACCCAACTCCATTTTGGCTCAAGATATACTCTACGGATGAAAAACCGCCATTTCACATAAATATGAATGCGGGAAAAAATTTTAAGTCCCTTAACCTAACCTAACCTAACCCAGATGAGTATATGAAAAATATGAATATCAGGAACAAATTCTAAGTCCCTTAACCTAACCTAACCCACATGAGTATATGAAAAGATATGAATATGAGTAAAATAAATTATAAGTCTCTTAACCTGACTTTCTTCATCACATGTCATATCACGTGAATTCAAATTCAATTAAACAACTGATAAGCACCCAGGTACACAACATGTCATATCATGTGATAGTATGAATGCAAAAAGATTTCAAATTCAGATAAGCATCTGATAAGTACTCAAAACAGTCACCGTTTTCTCCATGATTCACTCACTGCCAGGTGCACACGTCATATCGCAACAGTGCGGCATTCACACAAGGCACACAACACTACGTGGCCATCACAGCTCGATAACCTATCTCCATGTCCAGTGTCATACACATAACACACACACGACACACCACTTTAGCGAAACCTCATACAAGGGTGGTAAAAAGACGATTTTAACCATCTGCACACACACACTGATAATTCCACAGGTTTTGCTGATGTGAAAAAGACATTTATAATTGCTACCACCGGTATATAAGCTCAAACAGCAGCAAGACCTACATCAGTACACCAACAGGCTGCTCTACTACACGACATCTCCACAAGAAGACATGGGTAATTCCACCAGCAACAGCGGCGATGGAACTACGAGTAACAGTTCCATTGAACTTCCATTGCTGCGGCATATATATATGCAACCGAAGGTTCAGACTACCCAGAGGACTGCTGAGTTTGCTGTCAACGTTGAAAGAAGAGTGAGCAGGGGTGGGAACAGACCGAACCCGGGACAATCCTTAACAGGAGGTGCTGCAGGGAGTGCTGCTCTGCAGGCCGGTGAGAATAATTCTTTTTATTTAGAAGTTTGTCGAGATGTGACTCGTTGTAAAAAACAAAATGCACATCGTCACTGCCACATGTACATGTAAAACAACCAATTTATTTTTATTAAATTCTCTATGCCTTATTTCTATTTTTTTGTAGGTTCCGCTGCGAACGCTGTCACAGCTAAAATGGGAAAAATGCAAGGGAAACATTGTTGAGAGGAGGTCACTGTCAAGTAGGAGGTGTCAAACAACAGCAGGTGCTGCGGCACACCCTGCTATTCACATATACGATGTAATCCCTACACATGCTGAACACACAATGTTGGTAATACACATTATTGTGGGCATATATACCATACAGCTTAGAAGGGATGAATAAAACGTATAAAAAAATTAATTGTATTTATTATACAAAATAATGGAACATACATACACATGTGTAAGTGATTACATAATAAAAATGTTATTGTTATAATACAATTAAGTTTGTTCATACTTACCTGGCAGATATATATAATTAGAGTGCCCACCCTCCTCCCCTCAGGAGACAGTGGCATGCATAAAATATGAATAGGAAATGGGAATGGTTCCTGATATCCGCCTCCCAGCGGCGGGAATGGGTACTACCACCTGGCCGCCCACTACGTGTGCCGCGAGTTTTGAAATTCTGTCGGACATCAGAAAATACAGATATATATATATATCTGCCAGGTAAGTATGAACAAACTTAATTGTATTATAACAATAACATTTTGTTCATGAAACTTACCTGTCAGATATATATATAGCTGAATCCCACCTTTGGATGGTGGGAAGAGAGAATAGGATTTTTAGGAAACTTAAATTAAGGAGATGATGTACATCTTGGTTCCTTACCTGTTAGCAAAGTAGACTCTGTGATTACTGTCACTTAAGCCTGCTTCTGCTTTAATCAGAGTTGCCAACCAGGTGGAGACCTGTAGTGCTGGTGCGCTCTGGATGCTCTGTCAACGGGGACGTGACCTCAACGTGACAAGACCATCGAGCCAAACATATGAGGGCTACAAAGCAACTGACCACCACCTGACCAACTAACCAAAAAACCCCTGACAGTTAATCTAAAGAATGGGAGATTTTCACAGAAGATCTCACCATCAACCAAAAACACAACAATAAAACTAACCTATTCTAAGCTAAGGGATAGGGAGAGAGCTACCTTCCGCCCCCAAAACTGTGTCCGGAGAAATGTATGGCCCCAAAGAACTACAGTTCTCGTAAATCGTTCTCACATCCCGAAGGTAATGTGAGGCGAATACGGAATTGCTCCTCCAAAAGGTGCTATCGAGGATATCCTTGATAGACATATTCCTTTGGAAGGCAAGAGAGGTAGCTACGGCTCTGACTTCGTGAGCTTTCACTTGTAAGAGGCTCAAATCAGTCTTCTGGCAAGATGAATGAGCCTCTTTAATGACGTCACTCAGAAAGAAAGCCACAGCATTCTTTGACAAAGGCAATTCTGGTCTTTTCACCGAGCACCAGAGATTACCTGAGGGACCTCTTACCTCTTTAGTTCTGTGAATATAGAACTTGAGAGCCCTGACAGGGCACAGGGCTCTCTCGTAGTAGCCATCTTGCTTGGTGAGACGTTCCCGCGTGAAGTCAGATTAATCAACAGATATCACAAGTTTAACATACGACTAGAATTTGAGAAATATCTAGAAGTGTTCGTGAACTATCGGTGATAAGATTAGTGTGAAAATAGTAGGATAAAGCGTCTTCTAAGTTAGTTTATCAAGTGAAATACTGTAAATCAGAACAAGATGGCAGTAAGTTCCAACTGCGGGAAGAAATGGCGTAATTTAGCTTGCTTGGCGGATTCGCAATACGATGAGGTAGCATGAAGGGAACTGGCATTTCTCATCTATGAAATCAGCAACAGTCCTAACCAAAAAGATACAAAAGCATTCATTGATATATTAGAAGGATATAATCCTTCAAACTGGAACAAATCTAATGAAAACATCTTGAAAATAATTGAAGAAGTTCCAAATAAAATCCAAGTGGTCAAGAGACTCATAAAGAAAATATACATAAACCAACATATTCCGACAAAGAAAATGAATAAGGTGAATCTTGTGAATATCCTAATTGATGCATTAGGAAAAAGAATGCCAAAAGCATGCAAACTGTGTAAGGTTTGGTATAGCATAGTCAATCCACAAAACCTAATCAGAAAATGTGCTGCATGCAACATTCCGACCCATCCACAGTGTGCTGAGGTAATGCAAGATTTGAGAAAAGATACAAGAATTTTTGTTCAACATGTCTATCATGGATAGACAATGTTATTAAATCAAGATTGAATGTACAAATAGTTGAGGATGAAGAAGAAGAGTAAGAGGAAAGAAGAAGAAGAAGAAGAGGAAAACGGAAGAGAAGTAAACAAAAATGAAATGACAGAAAAAAATAAGGAAAACAAAGAACAAGATGAAAGTATGGATGCAGAGATACTCATTGATACTACATATGAGGCAATAAAGCAGCATACCTACGAAGAAAATAAATTACGATATGACAACAGAAAAGCAAATCCCGAAGAGGCTCTACCCATATCAACACAATGACGGGAAAGAGGAAAAAATAGACAAGAAAGACAAAATCTGCAACCTTTTGAAAAGAGGGAATTGCAGATTTGGAGAAAGATGTTACTACAAAACATCCTAAGGTATGTCACAACTATGAAATATATGGTAAATGTGCATACCTAGACGGCTATGGGGATGATTGCAGAGATCTGCATCCAAAAATATGCAAAACCTAAAAGAAGGAAAAGGATGTAAGTTCGACAAAAAATGCAAATATATGCACCCTGTAGCCATGAATCATAATCAAATAAATAACCAACCAAGTAATAAAATCCAAAATAAGAAAGAAACAAATAAAGAGAGAAATCAAGAATATCAGGTAAAAGAGAAAAGCAAACCACCAATGAGATATGCAGAGGTGTCAGCAAAAAATTTCAAAGCATCAGCTCCGAAATTCTACTCAAGAGATAATAACTGTATTTATTATGCAAGAGGATATTGCAGATACGGAGGAAAATTGCAGATTCTGGGCCACCTCAAAATGAATAATTATGATGAAGGAAGATCAAATATTATGGAAAAGTTGGATTTTTTAATGTCAGAATTTCTGGAAAATGAAAAAAAGAACAACATACCAGAACAGGAAAGAGACAGGGGAAATCCTTATTACTACCAATATTAAATGAAGGAGCACGCAAACCATCATAGTGATGAATGCGCAGGGTTTAGTTAGGATTTAACTCAAAAAGAAAAATAGAGTACTTAGAAGAACTAACCCAAATTGAAAAGAAAATAGATATAATGAATATAAGTGAAACCTGGTATTCCCAAGAGACTGGGAATGATGATCAAATAAAAGGGTTCCAAACTTATAGATCAGATAGAAAAAATAGGAATCAAGGGGGAACCGCAATATATGGGAAAGACAAAAACAAGGAAAAATATATGAGAAATATAGTAACTCAGAATGTGAACTAATAGCGGTAGAATTTGAATCTGAAAAATTAATGAACATAGTAATATACAGACCTCCTAATACTAAAGAGTTTGACTTAATAATTGAAAATTGGATGATATATGTAGAAATCACAAGGACTGGACTATTCTCCTATCTGGTGACTTCAACTTTCCTTTCGTAGAATGGAAAGAACGAATAGGAGATTGTGGTTGTACTTATACATATAAAAAAGAGAGTAATAGTAGTGCAGAAGATAAGAGGTAATTTGAAAAGCTATTAGATATGCTACTAGAATACAACATTCAACAAATAAATCACCTGCCAACAAGAAAGGAAAATACTTTAGACCTAGTATTTGTGAACGAGATGAATTATGTTAAAGAAATAATAGTTTATAATGCGAGTATTTCAGACCATAATGTCATAGAATTAACAGTTCATTCCAAAGCAAGTGAAAACAGAGATAAGCAAGAAATGAAAAAGTGGGAAGGATATGGAAAATACAACTTCTACAGTAAAAATATAAAATGGTCAGAAATAAATGAAGAATTAAACAAAGATTGGGATAACATTTTCGTAAGTGATGACATAAGGGTAAATACGGAGATATTATATAAAATATTGGAGAAAATAGTGGATAAATATATACCGAAGAAGAAAAGTAAACATCATTCATGCATACCAAGAGACAGAAGGATCTTGTTCCAGAAAATCAGAAAGTGGAAAAAAGGTCTTGCAAAAGAAAAAAATGCATGGAAAGTTATAGAACTAAAAAGTAAGATAGAAAATGCAGAACAAAAGATTATACAATCAAAAGAAAATGAAAAACGGGACTTGGAAGAAAAAACCCTATTAAATATCAAGCAAAACCCCAAACTATTATACTCATATGCGAAGAAGATGAATAAAAGAAGAATAGAAATAGGCCCTCTGAGAATTGAAGGGAGATTAACGAATAAAAAAAAGGAAATTTGCAACATACTGGCAGAACGATATAAGAGAGAATTCACCCCTAGAATAGATAATGAAGATAATGATATAGAAGTAAGGGACGAAAATAGTGAATATTTAGCTGACATAGAAATTAATGAAGCTGATATTGTGCAGGCAATTAATGAAATTAAAAATGGAGCTGCTGCAGGGCCTGATGGAGTCCCTGCTATTTTGTTAAAGAAAGTAGTTCAATCTATCGCAAAGCCACTTGCAATATTATTAAGACAAAGTGTAGATACAGGCAAGATTTATGATGAGCACAAATTAGCATATATCACCCCTACTTTCAAAAGTGGATCAAGACTAGAGGCAAGTAATTATAGGCCTGTGAGTCTAACATCACATATTATGAAAGTGTATGAAAGGGTAATGAAGAAAAATATTATGAAACATTTAATAAAAAATAATTTGTTTAATATAGGACAACACGGTTTCGTACCCGGAAAAAGTACACAAACCCAACTGTTAGTCCACCGTGAGAACATATTCAAAAATATGAAAAGCAGAAATGAAACAGATGTGGTTTATCTAGACTTTGCAAAAGCTTTTGACAAAGTAGACCATAATATATCAGCAAAGAAAATTAGAAAACACAATATCGTAGATAAAGTAGGAACATGGTTAAAAGAATTTTTACACAACAGAAAACAGATAGTTATTGCAAACGATGAGAAATCGGATGAAACCAAGGTAATATCCGGTGTGCCACAAGGTAAAGTGTTAGCTGCAATACTGTTTGTTATTATGATTGAAGACATAGACAGTAATGTTAAGGATTCGGTAGTGAGTAGTTTCGCTGATGACACAAGAATAAGTAGAGAAATTACTTGTGATGGAGATAGGAACGCTCTTCAAAGAGACCTTAACAAAGTATATGACTGGGCAGAGGAAAATAGGATGGTATTTAACTCTGATAAATTTGAATCAATAAATTATGGAGACAGAGAAGGAAAGCTATATGCATATAGGGGACCTAATAATGAGACAATCACAAATAAGGAAGCAGTTAAAGACCTTGGTGTGATGATGAATAGGAACATGTTATGCAATGATCAAATAGCAATTCTTTTGGCAAAATGTAAAGCAAAAACGGGAATGTTGTTACGGCACTTCAAAACAAGAAAAGCTGAACACATGATTATGCTTTATAAAACATATGTTCGTAGTCCACTTGAATATTGCAATATGATATGGTACCCACACTATCAAAAGGATATTGCACAAATAGAGAGTGTACAAAGGTCCTTTACAGCTAGAATAGAAGAAGTTAAGGACCTTGACTACTGGGAAAGACTACAATCCTTAAAATTATATAGTCTAGAAAGGAGAAGAGAACGCTACATGATAATTCAGGCATGGAAACAGATAGAAGGAATAACAGAAAATATCATGGAACTAAAAATATCAGAAAGAGCAAGCAGAGGTAGATTAATAGTGCCCAAAACTATACCAGGAAAAATAAGGAAAGCACACAGGACATTAATCCACTACGCACCAGCATCGATAATGCAGCGTCTATTCAATGCGTTGCCAGCTCATCTGAGGAATATATCAGGAGTGAGCGTAGATGTGTTTAAGAATAAGCTCGACAAATATCTAAACTGCATCCCAGACCATCCAAGATTGGAAGATGCAAAATATACCGGAAGATGTACTAGCAACTCTCTGGTAGACATTAGAGGTGCCTCACACTGAGGGACCTGGGGCAACCCGAACGAACTGTAAGGTCTGTAAGGTAAGGTCTGGTTCTTGACCCACGAGACTCGACATACCTTTGATCTCAAAGCTCTTGGGCCAAGGGTTAGACGGGTTCTCATTCTTAGCCAAGAAAGTTGGACTCAACGAGCAGACAGCGTTGTCCCCCTTGAAGCCCACTTGGCTACTGAACGCTTGGATTTCACTAACTCTCTTCGCTGTCGCCAGAGAAGTTAGAAAAAGCGCTTTCTTCGTCAAGTTCCGTAGAGACGCTTCGTGGAGAGGCTCAAAAGGACTTGACATTAAATGTTTAAGAACCACATCGAGGTTCCATGAAGGCGGTCTCGCTTGTGGAATCTTGGTGGTTTCAAATGATCTCAAGAGGTCGTGGAGATCCTTGTTGTCAGAGAGGTCCAGTCCTCTGTGTCGAAAAACGGCTGACAACATACTCTTATATCCCTTAATGGTCGGGACTGCCAATTTTTGCACATTTCGTAGGAAAAGCAAAAAATCGGCTATCTGGTTCACAGAGGTCGTGGAAGAGGAAATTCCCTCCTTTCTGCACCATGCCCTGAAGGAGGCCCACTTTGATTGGTAAACAGCTCTCGAAGAGGCTCTTCTAGCATTAGCGATTGCTCTCACAGCTGCTTTCGAAAAACCTCTCGCTCTGGCCAACTTTTCGATAGTCTGAACGCAGTCAGATCCAGAGCGGAGAGGTTTTGGTGATACCTTTCGAAGTGAGGCTGTTTGAGTAGATCTCTCCTCCAGGGCAACGTCCTTGGGAAGTCCACAAGGAATGTCATGACCTCTGTGAACCATTCTCTTGCTGGCCACATCGGGGCGATCAGGGTTAACCTTGTCTCTTCTGAAGTTGCGAACTTCCTCATGACTTCCCCCATGATCTTGAATGGAGGAAAAGCGTAAAGGTCTAGGCCTGTCCAACTCCAGAGCAATGCATCCACCGCAATTGCTCCTGGATCCAGGACCGGGGAGCAATACAGAGGAAGCCTCTTCGTCCTCGACGTCACGAACAGGTCGACTAGAGGATGTCCCCACAACTTCCATAGTTGTTGACACACTTCTTGGTGTAAGGTCCACTCTGTTGGCAGGATTTGATCTTGTCGACTGAGAAGGTCCGCCCTGACGTTCTGTACCCCTGCGACGAATCTCGTCAGGATCTTGATCTGCTTCACATCTGCCCATAGCAGAACTTCCCTTGCCAGGTGAAAAAGGGATCGGGAGTGAGTTCCTCCCTGATTCTTTAGATATGCAAGGGCTGTGGTGCTGTCCGAGTTGACTTGGATGACCTTGCCTGTCACTTTGTCTTCGAAGAACTGCAGCGACAGGAAGATCGCTGCTAGTTCTTTCACATTGATGTGCCAGGCTACCTGTTCCCCTCTCCAGGAGCCTGACACTTCCTCCCCTCCTAGTGTTGCTCCCCAACCAAGGAAATGGAAGCGTATGAAAACAACACTAGGTCGGGGCTCAGAAGATTTAAGGGATAAGGCCCTCTCGCAAACTTCTGAGGGTCGAAGCCACCCATCTTAAGTGGCCTTTCACTGTATTTGAGATCTTCAAGATCGCATTCAGATCCTCCTTGGCTTTCCATTCTTCCGCTAGGAAAAATTGAAGAGGCCTGAGGTGCAGTCTTCCCAAGGAGACAAACTTTTCCAGCGAGCAAATGGTGCCCAGCAGACTCATCCATTCCCTCGCCGAGCAAGTCTCTCTCCCTAGGAAGGCTGAGACTTTCTCTAAGCCTAGACGCTGATGTTCCTGGGACGGAAACGCCCGAAAAGCCACTGAATCCATCTGAATCCCCAGATACATGATGGACTGTGTCGGGGTCAGATGTGACTTTTCGGAGTTGACTAAAAGTCCCAGGGACTTTGCTAAGGCTAAAGTTGACTGAAGGTCCTTCAGACATTTTCCTTTCGACGACGCTCTGATCAACCAATCGTCGAGGTATAGGGATATTCTGATCCCTGAAGAATGTAACCAGCTCGCTACATTCTTCATTATTACGGTAAAGACCATTGGGGCCGAGCTGAGACCGAAACAAAGGGCTCTGAATTGCCATACTCTGTTTCCTAAGACGAATCTCAGGTACTTCCTTGAAAGAGGGTGGACGGGGACGTGAAAGTACGCGTCTTGCAGGTCTAGGGACACCATCCAGTCACCAGGTCTCAAGGCTCCTAGCACTGACTGAGACGTCTCCATCTTGAACTTGCTTTTTTCTACAAAAAGATTGAGCCTGCTTACATCCAGGACTGGGCGCCAACCCGACGACTGCTTCGGTACCAGGAAAATCCTGTTGTAGAAGCCTGGTGACCCCAGGTCCATGACTTGCTCCACCGCTCTTTTTTCGATCATCTGATCTAAAAGATCAAAAAGGATGCGTTTCTTCTCTCCCTGATAAGACGGGGAAAGGTCTCTGGGAGTTGATGTTAGAGGAGGAGGATGCAAAAAGGGGATCTTGTACCCTTGCTCTACGATCTTGAGAGTCCAAGGGTCCGCCCCCTCTGTCTCCATGCATCCGCAAAAAACTTCAGTCTGGCCCCGACTGGCGTCTGAAGGACATGTTCTACATTTGGCTGATTTAGGTTTAAAGGAAGCTCTTCCTCTTGAAAGTCCTCTCCCTCAAGGAGCTGCTCTCGAGGGAGGAGCTCCGCGAAAGGGTTTAACTTTCTTCGGAGGTCTCACAAACGATGATGTAGAAGGAACTGCTGGACGCCTCGAGGACTGTGCTAATAGTTCCTGGGTCGCCTTCTCCTGCAAACTAGTCGCTAGATCTTTTACCATCGTCTGGGGGAAGAGATGGTCCGAAAGAGGAGAAAAGAGGAATTCCGCTTTCTGAGCGGGAGTAACCGACTTTGCGGTGAAATTACAAAGAAGAGCTCTTTTCTTAAGGAAAGCTGTTCCAAAGTGAGAAACTAGCTCTTCCGAACCATCCCTGACGGCCTTGTCCATACATGACAACACACTGGACAGCTCCCCCAGACTGAGAGAGTCAGGGCTTCTAGATTGAAGGTCCAGAACTCCCAAGCACCAGTCCAAGAAGTTGAAGACTCCTAAAGTGCGCAGCAGTCCTTTCAAGTGGTGGTCCATCTCCGAAGGAGTCCAGGACACCTTTGCAGCTGATAAGAGGGACCTCCTCTGGGAGTCCACTAAGCTGGAGAAGTCCCCAAGTGCAGACGAAGGAACCTTCACACCCACGTCTTCCTTGGTCTCATACCAAACGCCTCCTTTCCCGGCGAGTCTAGAGGGAGGAAGGGCGAAAGTCGTCTTGCCCTGATCCTTCCTTCGAGTCATAAAGTCCTGGAGCTTCTTGAAAGCCCTCTTGGTTGAAAGAGAAGTCTTCATTTCAACAAACTCCAGTGTCTTGAATGACTTGGAAGACGAAAATTGCGAGGGAGGAGACCTAGGAGCTGCCGGCTGAAACTTGTCCCCGAAGGACGAACGTAAGCCGCACAAGAACCTTATAGTCAGAGACAGACGAAACCAAAGGAGGTTCCTCTTCCACTGAGCTCGCTGGACTACTATGTTCCCCTTCTTCTCTAAGAGGAACCGGTGATCGTCCATCCGGAGAGGGCGTACGTCCAGCAGGTCTAGGCTTAAACAAAGACTTCGGCTGCTTAGAAGTTGACGCTTCAGGCACGGACTCGTCCTTACGATGATCCTTAACACTTGCAGAAGGAAGAACGTCTTGGGTGCGTCGAGCGTCCTGTGAAACGACGGAGACTGCCTTACTTCTAACTGAAGATATCTTATGCTTCTTGATAGCACTACTAAGACCGGAAGGCAAAGAGTCTCTATGCGCTCTAAGAAACTCCTTATGGGGAGACACGTCCCTCCGAGCGTCCACACGAGCGTCCTGACGAGAGGCCTCAAAAGCGTCCCGCTTCTCGTGAAAAGCGTCCTGCTTAGCATGGAAAGCGTCCTGCTGAGCGTCCTCGAAAGCGTCCTGTCTTGTTCGAAAAGCGTCCTACATAGAACGGAAAGCGTCCTGCCGAGCGTCCTCAAAAGCGTCCTGCTTCACGTAGAAAGCGTCCTGACGAAAGCGAAAAGCGTCCTGCTGAGCGCAAGCTATATCAGGAGAATGAGATCGGCGATGATCCGAAGGCGGGGAAAGAGACGAACGAGGAGAGAGAGAAGGAGACTGCTTCGTCCTCTTGACGGGCAGCCTGACGTCCTTTCTCCGCTTAGGCTCGACTGCTGCTGGGCGAGTCCTCTGAGCCATAAGAGTAGAAATCTGGTCCTGAAGGGACAAAAGAATATTCTTCGTAGGTGACGAACTAGAAGGGGCAGGACTGAGCCTGCGAGAAGGCGAGGGGCGAGGGGACGCCTCCTTCCTTCTCACATGTACAGCTACCTGCTTCTCAGGGATACGCACCTGTGCGCGCAACCCAGCGTCCTCGTCGGAAGAGATTTTACCTCTCTTCTGAGGCGGAAAAGCGTCATAAGCGTCCTCCGAAGAAAGCGTCGATGTAGGACGTGAAGCGTCCTCAACACGAAACGTCCTTTTCAGCGGACGAGAGTCTCTCCGAGCTCTCCACCCCTTGCGCGGGGAGGACGCTTCGGAGGACGAAAAGCAGTCCTTAAGGATGCACGCCCGTGCACGCTCCTTGACAGCCTGGGACTTTGCAACAAGGCCTGCCGAAGGGACGCCAGATCAGTGGGGAGTCCCCGTAACCCTCTTGCGGCTTTCGACATACCCTCTCCCTGAGTCCTGGGAGTCCGATAGAGGTCTCAGCCTAGAGGCATTATGGGGCCGATCTGACGCCCCCTCCACAACACTAGGGGCACAATCACAAACTTTCACAGGGCCAGTTTCCAAGGCCAACACTTTAGATTCAAGAGTGCGCAGAGACTCGAGAATCAGAGAAAGGGCATTACCTTCTCCAGACACAGAAACAGGGCCCGAGGGAACATCACAGGTTTAGGTGAAACAAAATCTACCGGTGTTAGAGGAGAAATGTTACATTCCTTACCTTTTGTAGAACTGCTCTTGGAGGAAGCCCTCCTGACTCTATCACGCTCCAATTTACGCCGATAGGTCTCATACATCTTCCATCCATCATCGGTCAAATCCTTGCATTCGTTGCACCGATCATCAACCAAACAAACATGCCCCCTGCATTCCATACAAACTGTGTGAGGATCAACTGAAGGTTTAAGAAGCCTCACCTTACATTCACTCCTCACACACACTCTGAAACTCCCTGTACTTGATCCTGACATCATGTACACAGAAAAGCCAATCCAAATTCAAAAAACAGTCCACTATTACGCGTGCCAATCCAACAATCCAGAGTCGATAACCAAAAGTCAATCCAGATACTTAGAAACGAGATAATCCAAAAATACTAGATGGAGGTACTACAAACAGTTGTTTACAGCACCGGCGACAGAAAAAATATGAATAGAAAATGGGAATGGTTCCTGATATCCGCCTCCCAGCGGCAGGAATGGGTATTACCACCTGGCCGCCCACTACGTGTGCCACGAGTTTTGAAATTCTGTCGGACGTCAGAAAATACAGCTATATATATATCTGACAGGTAAGTTTCATGAACAAAATATGGAATGTTATTCCATATATATATAAGACTAAAACTAAAGAGGTCAACCAGATTGCTTGCAGGAATGTGATCAGACCAGAGACGATAAAGTATGTAGGCTAAGATGACATGCCATCATCTGTGGTCATTCATTTGTTTTGAAAACATTAGTCCAAGCTCTCTGCCTGAGACAACTACCGCGACCTATAATTCAAACGGCCTACGTGATCTGTAGTGTGTCTCATTTGTATGTATGTTCATATGTTCGAGCTACTGTCTGCTTCCTTTATGACTTGTAACTGAGATGGTATTGGAACAGATCAGAACAGAATTAGCCTTCATCATTGGCAGAAGCGATCAAGCCATTGTCATTAGAAGGCCTGTACAAATTTCCTCTGAACTTCATCATGTAATCTCAGAGAATATAAGTATTTTTTTATACTTCGTGTTTTCTACTAGAGCCTCACATCATTGCCGAATCATCATGAGTTTAACACATCGTCGTCATAACCAAAGAAGATAATACCGACTTCGTAAGTGATCTACAAACCCCAAGACACTCCAATGAGTATGGAAGTGCATAACCAACCGACTTAGCGTAAGATTATCGCAAGTCTAACATTACCTCATAGGGCGCCTTATTATACAAGGCAACAGCCCTAATACATGTACATAAACAGGCTGGCAAACATTTTTTTTTACATGAGAAGGTCACACAGCTATGCTCAGTTCAACCCTGAGGCTTAATTCCTCCGTGTCCGTCACTTCCAAATGCCTCAATTCGGAAAATGAATCCTTCAACCGCACACTTATCTTCCATGAAGGATAAAACTGACTCCTTGACAAATATACATGTGGCCTTTCCATGGTATTTCATCTCCTCGCCAAAGGGGATAATCACAGGTAGGTATTGGTTTAACCAGACAGTTCACGCAACCACTTTGTCCTATCCCTACAAGGAAAAGGACATATTTCACATCTTCACATGATGCTTTTTTTGGTTGAATTTTTAAACTCTTCAACTCTGAATGGAAGTGATTGTATCTCATTTCTCTTGTATCGTTCCGCAATCTTTCCACATGGTCTTCATTCTTAGAATACGTTATACTTGATTTGGCGAATTCATTGTCTTCCACAAGTGCACCAATTCCATATTGGGTTAACAACGTGAAAATGATGGGAAGGTCGGGTTCTTCAGCATTGAACTAGTCCCAGATCTGTTGTAACGGTGACCCACGATGTCATTGTAGGGGTAAACCCTCACGATGTCTTTAACTAATCCATAATTTCGACATGTTACACAGTTGGCGGCTACAACCAGGCAACACTCCTTCTTGAACTTGGTCTCGGATAAACTCCCCAAAACCAGCATGCAGGTTGAAGAAGCCATCTCAAACAGTAAATGGGAGTGTGCACATCAACACTCTGCGAGCCTAAATGCGCTAATGCACTCTTAAACTTGCCAGGGTTGCCGCGTCCTCTCCTCTCCACCACCGTGATTCATGCTAAACTCTGCTCCCCTTTGAAACTTTATCGTGCCCACACGATTGCCCACACGATTAGACAGGTTCATCTGATAATTTTGCTAGACACCAATACAACTGCTCCTTTCGAAAGTTTATCACACCCGCAGGATTGAAAGGGTCCATCTCTGATCATTTTGTGATTCATCAATACGGCAGCCAAACATCCCCCTTTTTCTTAGCTACCCTGTTCTTCATTGTTCAGCTACCTCCTTTCTTAGCCGAATTGTACCATGCTTCTATCTGTCTTTTTATAGAAGCATTTCTCACCATCCGTTCACTAATACCTCCATGTTTGATTAATTCTTTATAACTAGGTATGTTGCTATTATCCATCCTCTTATTCGCTTGAAATTCTCTAGCCACATCTAAAATGTTATTTCCGTTAAGAGGGTGGGACAGGTCTCCTTCATTCCATTCAATCGTGCCTGAGTTTTGCAGATGATTAACATATGGTATCTGATGATCTTTGAACAATATAGGAATAACACTAGTCAGGTCGGGATTTACTCTTTTACGGGTAACTTTGCGGTTGAGCATATTCAAAATTAGCGGCTCTCCCTTCTTCTTCTTCGCACGGTCATCCCCAACGGGAGGTAAAGGAGGTGGAGGTGTAAATGTTTTAGTATTCATGTGAAAATTCACGCTTCTCTGCATGTTAAGAGGAATGTTTGCGTCACCTGCACCTCTGTTTACCCTATCTCCCCCACGGCTGTCTTCACTGCCTGCACTGATGCTGTTAATATTATTATTATTATTACTATTATTATTATTATTGTAATCGCTACTGACGCTATGGTTATTAACGTTGTTGTTATTGTTATAGCCGATGCTGTTACCACAAGTTTCCCGACTTTTTGTTACCGCTCATACATGATGGCTGGTACAACATAGAACTCCTTCATTTTTTTATTTTCCTATTTAAAAAGACTTCCTATCAAAATGGCTGCTAAAGGAAGTAATGCGTACAGAATAGTGCCATTTATGCGACTCTTCAATATGTTTTTCTTCTTTGCTAACATTGTCATTTTCAAGGATACTTGAAGGATTTCCCTCTTACACCTTCTAAGTTTATAAAAAGGGTTGTTTCCCTGGTCAGATTACCGTGAAGAAAATTTCTTAATATTTCTTAATATTTCGGATATGGAAGTGATAAATGCTCTGCTTAGTGTGGGAATTACTCTTCTCCTCTTGGAGGAGGACTAACGGGAGATGAATAAAATAAAATCTTTGTTTTTACATCTCAAAGCGTCCTTTTTACAGCTCATGTCCACACAATTTGGGATTCGTCGACCCACGAATTAAAGTGAGCAGGATAACCCTTCCAATTAACATAATATTGTGTTCTGTTGCCTCTCCTCCTACTCCCTAAGATTGCGATGTCGTAGGTTTCAGGATATTCGGTAGGTATTAATATCTTCTCTGTAGAATGTGTCTCCAACGTTCAAGATTGAACTGGTTGTTGGAAAGGCATTTTTATACATTCTCGAGAACTGACTTTTAGAGTCCGCTTTAATCTTCATCACATGCACCTCCTTGGGCGTCTACCCATTCCCTAAACTCTTGTGCCTTGAGTCGTTATAGCTCTCGACTATGTCCTCCAGAACATCGATATATTTAAATGTGTTCTTGAGTGTAAGCTATCTGTATATTCGGTTTTTAATGTTTCTTATCACCCTTTCACCTATATAAGCTTTAATTTCCCATGAGTAGATGCTATACAACAACACGTTCCTACTTTTTAGATATTTCCTCACATTTGTTATAATATTCCCTACCTTTGTCGCTGTTCAGACGGGACAGTCCTGAAAAATCGCTAGATTCTAGAAACACTTTCAGCGCATTACGCACTGACACACAGTCTTTCTTTTTCAGAGGGAGGAAACATAAATAACTCAAAACTTGGTCGATGAAGAATAACAGATATTTATAACATTCATTATGTGGGGCGAGTTTTAACATGTCAGCCAGATCTGTGCTGGCCACTGCTCGAGGTTTGGAAGATATGATTTTGCTCCTAAGGAAACATTTGCATGTGGTTTTATGTAGGGTGTATGATGGCTGGCCCCGTAACAAACCTGTGACATCCGCTTTAGTTATGTTCCTGTCCTCCTGTCCTCCTTCTTCGCTGCTTTGAATAGAGCATTCACACCACTAAAACAGCTGGGTTGGTTACATTCTCATAAATTCCTGAGCAGTTGGAACTGTTCTTCAGTCATATTTGTATGCGATTTGGTATTCGGTCTCTCCGAGGTTATTCGTTCTGAGCTATAACAGTTCAGGTGTTGACGGAGTGAAGTCCACTAATAGATAACCATACCGATTATGTGTTAAAGCTCTTATGCATATGTGAACTGTGATGTAAGTTATCTCATTATTCTCAATTACATCTCGGTATTGGCTATGACTAATAGTCTTTTGCCAACATCTTTGAATCCCCTTTAAAGTGTTACACAGACTGTTTTGAATAAACTTTGGGTTTTACACCGATGAACTCTGATAAGTTCGATGCCTGTTTCAACTTTGACGAGTCCGAGTTCCCCCTTGCGTGTGTCGTCATACACTTCATGAATTTTGGGAAAGTTGCTCAAATCCAAATACGGTTCAAGTACATCCTTCAATTTGCGTGTGAGATTGTCAGTCTCCAGGGAGAAGATCAAACTATCAGTGTCAGTGTAAAGGAGCTTAACTCTATCACCGTACAGTTTTTGAAAGATGTCATAATGGAACTTGTACATCATGTCCTTAGCCAGGTCCAGTATGCTGAACCGATTCTGCTGTAACGCTCTCTCTGCAGTGATTCACATTGTATTGTTGATTGTTCAACCTTTCAAAGGACTTATATGTGTGCTTAGACACATTTCTTAAGTAGTGAGGGTTCATCAGTGGTGACAACTGGCCTGGTGGGATAGTTCAAAGGGTTTTTAATGGTCACGCCAAAATGACCGTTCAAGATTTTGATGGTGTTCCTCTTGTTAGGGTCTGATTCTTTCGCTCTCCTCTCCGCATTCTCTGTGATGTATTCCCTTAAATAAAATCCTTGTTTAAATTTGTAAACTTTTCTTATCACGTTGACTTCTAGACCGAGTCTTATTAATGTTTGCAATAGGGGAAGGCAAATTAAGAGGTTTTACATTAGCATTAATGTGCCTATCAGTTTGACAATTTTTTTAGGGAGCTTCACATTAAACTTTTCCAATAGGCTTTTAGTGTAAGGAGATAGATCCTGGAGGGTTACATTCAAGTGATGAATAGCTAGAGGGAACTCATCTGTCCTGAGAGCGACATCATCCCTAACTTTCTTAGTATCGAGGAGGATGAAATAACCGTGTTCTCCCTGCGAATTGAAGGATGTGATATTGCTGGCAGTCAGTAAGCCTCTCTAGTTCAGCGGGGGAGAGCTCCGTATTTCAACCAAAAGCATTTTATATCTGCTCACCACCGTAGGATAAAGACTGGTAAAACCGATGTACAGTATATATGATCATCGGTCACCAGCTTTAAATTGTGGGTTTAACTCAGGGTTGTTCACTATGGCATGCCTTTGGACTAGACTGCAGAAACCACCTCTGATGTTGTTAGCGCTCAGTTGGTAAGTTTCCCCATCGGAAATAAAGGGAGGCGCGTTCACGAAGTGTGGAGAAAAGCGTCTAATGAGAGGGAGATGGACGTTAAATAGTAAACTGGGTCCAGTCCAAACTGTGTATAAGCGACCTTCCTCCAAGCTAAGTAAACATCCCCCAATAATCCCACGACCATGAGAAGGTATAAAACGCTTTAATCCAGTAAGTTAAAACAGTTTAGCATTCCACGCTTTGCAGACGTGTTCATATCCTTCACAGGGTATGCTTTCCCCTGTCAGTGAGGAATTGAAACACACTTCAGGAGGGACTCCAGGTTTCTGCAACACTTCTAAACCTGTGACGTAGTCGTAAGGGTAGTACTGTTTACCTGTGCTCAAAACTAGTTTGGTGCACTCGTCCGGATATTTAGATAATATCCGGCGTGTGATTTCCAAAGCTCCTTTCTGCTTGATCTGACACAGCGTGAGACTGGAAAATGATCCTCTGATCATGTGGGCACTATCTATCAATCTGATATTTCAAATTAAAATTACACTTCCTGCATAATGAGCACACATAGTTGTCCATCTGTATGTGGAGCATGTGATGCCGCACTTTGATAAGTGTTATCGGTGAACTTAATGTTACAACTTTTGCAGTGTGTAGCCTGTTCCAACTGGTGGGTTGTTTCAGAGGTCATGCTGATTTTGTGTGCCACCATTGTCTCATGTATCCTGGCCCAGTCTTTGGCTATTTTTACCATAAAATCATCGACGCAACGTTCATCTACACCTACTCGTGCATACAGTATTATCGCTTCTGCCGTCAACGATTGCGTACGCTTTCTTCTTTGACACAACTCTCTGGTCTTCATCCGCGTTGGGCTGTCTGTTGTGTGCTTCAAAATCTAAGGCGGCGTTGTGCGAGGTTTTATTCAGTGCTTTCACTTTTTCAAACTAATTGGTCAGGCTCTAGGTATAGAACTGTGGTTCGGGTTGAACAACTTCGGGTGTGGGCATCGCGAATGACAGGGGTATTAAACAAGGTTAGACAGTGATAACACATGCCACCTGTGTATTCTCTCCTCACTGTCTATACCCCATGGCAGAATGCCTTCACTTAAGCGAACATGTCTTTGATGAGTGTGAGGTGGTCATCTGTGATTAGAAGTAGAGTGACCTGTCAGGGACATGACGTGCTACCCCACTTTCTAACCAGATGCACAGTCCAATGTTTTTTCTGCTGTTTTCCCATAACCAGTTCACACAATTTGCACTCATAGATGTTAAGGTTGTTGTCTTTTTCCAATGTCTTGAAGGAGTCGCTGTTCAGTGGCATGTTGGGTGTGAGTTTAATGCTGATCTGATTTGTCCTTTTCCAATTTTTCACATCCCTGGTAGGGTTTTACCTGATATGTAATGGTTTTTCCTGAGTAGCACATACGCTACTAGGGCTGTAATGACGCAGTTATACCCAGATTCAATGTTGATGACTTGGCTGCAGCCCCTGACTCCCGCGGGATGCTTTTTAAAGTTTGCTATGTTCACCATTTCTTGCTGCAAGATGTTGATTTGTACGCTGTGTAGCAATGTGATGCACCAACCTGAACCCTTGCTTAAGTTGAGCCTGTCTTCAAGGTTGCTCGCCATGTATTCAATAGCTTCATCAAGCGATTTGTAGACTGTATCCACCAATGTTAGCACGGGTGGCATATTAATGTAAAAAGAACCCATTTCACAGGTGGCACCAATGCCACCCACCATTCTCTGTCTGGTGATGATGATGCACTGGTATAACATGACAGAATTTATACCCCTCTCCTGGAGTGTTTGTAAGACGTCTTCAGCAAGCTGCGTTCTGGTAACTCTGAGTGCCGTTGTAGCGTCAATGTGTGTTCCTACTGCAGTTGAATATGTGATAGTACTCACAATTCGGTTGGCCTCCTCTCCTTCCCTGCTGAGCAGCAACTGCTGTTGTTTGGCACCTCCTACTTGACAGTAACCTCCTCTCGACAATGTTTCCTTTGCATTTTCCCCATTCGGTGGAGCTGTGACAGCGTTCACGGTGGAACCTGCAAAAAATAGGAATAACGAGGAATCTCAAAACTTCTAAATAAAAAGAATTATTCTCACCGGCCTGCAGAGTGGTGCTCCCTGCGGCACCTCCTGTTAAGGATTGCCCCGAGTTGGGTCTCTTCCCACCCCTGTTCACTCCTCTTCTTTCAATGTTGACAGCAGACCCAGCAGTCCTTCAGTGGCATGTATACATGCCACGGCAATGGAAGTTCAATGGAGCTGTCACTCGTAGTTTCGTCACCACTGTTGCTGGTGGAATTACTCATGTCTGCTTGCGGAGATGTTATGGAGTAGAGCAGTCTGTTGGTGTACTGATGTAGGTCTTGCTGCTGTTTGAGTCTATATAACGGCGGTAGCAATTGTAAATGTCTTTTTCACATCAGGTCTCAGGGATTAACTCACATCAGCAAAACCTGTGGAATTATCAGTGTGTGTGCAGGTGGTTACAATCGTCTTTTTATCACCCTTTATGATGTTTCGCTAAAGCAGTATATTGTGTCGTGTGTGTGTGTGTTATGTGTATGACACTGGACATAGAGATGGATTATCAAGCTGTGATAGCTGCGTTGTGTTGTGTGCCTTGTGTGAATGTGCACTGAATGCGCACCGTCGCGATATACCATGTTGTGCACCTGGCAGTGAGTCATAGAGAAAACAGTGTCTGTTGTGGGTGCTTATCAGTTGCTTACCTGAATTTGAATGGAGTTTAGAAATCTTTTTGCATTCATACAATATTACATGATATGACATGTCATGAAGAAAGTCAGGTTAAGGGACTAAATAATTAATTTTACTTGTATTCGTATCTTTTCATATGTACTCACATGGGTTGGGTTAGGTTAGGTTAAGGGACTTAGAATTTGTTCATCATATTCCTATTTTTCATATACTCATATGGGTTAGGTTAGGTTAGGTTTAGGGACTTAGAATTTTTTCCCTCATATTCTTTTTTTTATGTGAAATGGCGTTTTTTTGCCTGTAGAGTATATATTGAGCCAAAATGGGTTGGGTATTTCACGCAGGTTAGGTTAGGTTAGGTTAGGTTAAGGGACTTAGAATTTTTTCCCCTCATATTCATATTTATGTGAAATGGTGGGTTTTCCCTCCGTAGAGTATATCTTAAGCCAAAATGGGGTTGGGTATTTTAAAGTCAGTCGAGCAAAACAATGGTTTTCCTAAGAGTTTTTCATGAGCCAATTTGGGGTTCTTTTCTGAACTAGAGGAAAATATATAATGTTTTTCCTGTGGGGTTGTTAATGGTCAATGTACGTGAGGTTAAGATACAGGCGACCTTATGGAGTTTATCGCCTGCGAGCCGAATCGGTGTTGAGGTTGAGCCGAAATGGGGTCTTTTACCCTGCTCACATGATCTTTTGGGATGACTGCTTGTACTAGTCTGTAAGCAAGATCTGGACTTGAAACATGTCCTCTCCTACCCCTTAACGACAGTTCTTCTCTCAATGTGCAGCTCTGATGGCTTGATGGTGAAAACAGACATAAGCGCTCTTCTCCATCTCCTGCAAAATAAAGTTGAATAATCAGCTCCAACTGCAGTGGATGCAACCGTCATTGATGGCAACTTATTCCTGAGGACCCTTCCATTTCATCTTCTAGGAACGTATGGTGGCTTAGCAGCTAGTATTCTTGAGCTAGTAACTACTAAGTCAGGAAACAGTCGACAATTTTTGACATGCACCCTATTCTGTCTATAAAGGGGAGTGAACGGGGTAGAAGAGGTTTTGGTGAGAAGGAGAAGCACGATTAAGTTATATCTGGTGCCGAGCAAAAGCGTCCAAAGAACATTGGTGGCTACTTACAATCCAGATCATTCAAATTCCCAGCAGAAGAATGGGTGGCACAGCACTATGCAAGATTGATCAACTGCAAGCATGTGTACCTCTCTTACCTTGGGGCCTGCTTTCACTACGTCCAAGGAGACATGAAGCTAGAGAAGTCGTTGAAGACATGAAGACAAACCACAAAGAAGCAGACACACTAATCTGTGCTCACATAAAATCTATGGATAATGGAACTGTCCAGAATGTGGTCGTGAGAGCATCCAACACAGATATTGCTGTCATACTGGTCCGTCATTCCTGTAACATTTGAGCAAACATATGGATGGATGCTGGTACAACATTACAAAACGACAGAAGGTATATCAAAATAATTGACATTCGAAAGGCAATTGGAAAGGATCTTTCCGATGCCCTGCCTGCTTTCCACACCTTTACAGAATCGGAATACACTTCTGCCTTTGTCATAAAGCGCAAGGTATGCCCATTCAAGCAGTTGGAAGAGGACACTGATTAACAAACAGCATTTGCAGAAATGACTAAAGGAAACTTCAAGAAGACTACACAAGCTGTAATATCTTTCACAGCAAGGATGTATGGCATGAAGACAAGGGGGGCAGCCCTATTCTTGGACGCACATTGGCACCAAGTGTTTGAAAAACACTTTGGGCCAAAGTCAACAAGCAAAGACCAACTGAAGAAATTAAGGGGCATCGATGCGGCAATGATTTCCACCCAGTAAGGCAGAGATTTCCCAACATATTTGACGTTTGTCTTTTGTTGCAAGAATGTGGGAAAATTCGGACGTTACCGACATACAGCAACATCCTACAGAAGATGATGGTTGGGAACTCTATGAAGAGTCATACGAAATTTGTTGGTTCTGTGGCCCCCAGCTGCCAGATGCACTGGTACCGTAAATTCCAGAAGTGAAGCGACAAATTTCAGAGGATTTAGTTCGAAATTTAATAACTGGCATCTACAACACGTAGCTGAAAAACATTTTTTCTCTACAATGAAAGCTCTATCAAGCAAAATAGAGCTAACACATGATGCAAAAATATCAAATCTAAGATATTTATAACAATCATAAGAAAAAATTATGGTAATAGTAATTATTTTAAAGTGTAGTAATTGCTTCAAACAATAGAAATGAAAAAAATGTGAAATTTTCGTTCAACACAGGATTACCAACATTACCAATGTATATTTCGAGCAATGTGGAAACAAATATTTAATATCATAGTGTATTATCAATTATTTTAGCGAAGATGCATAAAATCATGCAAGAATCAATAGAATGCAAATGGAAAATCTCTGCAACATTAAACATAATCAACCATGAATGCACCTAGATTCAACAGAGAAGTTGGGTGTGGTTGGCATTTCTGATTTTGTCTTCTAGGACCGAGCATAAAACACCATCAAGGCCCTAACTGCTGCTGCTCCCTTCAGGTGACTAGGCATAGTTCCGGGCATTGAAAGGCTTACAATGCAGGGCCACTGTCTGTTATTTGGGCAAAGATAGAACCATGAGGACCGACACCAGGACCTGTCCTTGCACCTAGGAAACACTCGCTATATAAAAAATAAGAAAGACGGTCGCAAGCAACCAGAACACCCGTAAAATCACCAACTTGTTAAGTAGGAAGACGACAGACCCTAACCACCCCTCCTCCCCCTCTACCACTACCTCAACCCACAATCCTAACTCCACCTTTTTCACTTCAACCCTTTACCTCAAATCTTCTAATCATGAAATTTAACAGTGAAATTTAAGACTGAATTTGTGTAAGTGGGCGTATTTTTAAGGAAGTAATATCACCCAAATTCATATTTCCACGGGCAACCAGTAATCAGTTCGATCCAGTCAAGCATTATTGTATAACAAATTTGAGTTTTGGGGGGATTTATATATATATATATATATATGATATATATATATATATATATATATATATATATATATATCATATATATATAGATAGAATATATATATATATATATATATATATATATATATATATTAATTAATATATAGATATATTATATATAATTATAATATATATTATATAAAATAAATATTAGATGGTATATAATATTATAATTATTATACTATATATAATATATCGTATTAATTATATATATATATATATATTATATCTATATATATATGTATATATATATATATATATATGACAAAGAAGCACCCGAGCACGACCAATAGGCCTAGTGGCTCGATTCTTAAAACATGCCTCTGGTTATTCCTGACTAGATAGAAAGGTTCTGAGAGAGAGAGAGAGAGAGAGAGAGAGAGAGAGAGAGAGAGAGAGAGAGAGAGAGAGAGCACAACAGGAGATACTCGAATTAAAATAATGTTCGCCAAGCATATTCACACTCCAGATCGTCTCACTTATGCACTGAAGAAAAAAGGTGGAAACCTATGAAAATACTTGTTTGATGCGACCCTGAACGCAATTCCACATGCAAAAATTTGCACAATTGAGGAATTCGATGAAATTATTAACTGGCAAGCTGGAAAATATATTTCCTTGATTCTTGAATAAGCCTAACCATGTAGCCAATGCTAAACGCGCATATAACTTGGATTTCGTTTTTTTTTTCTTTTCACATCAACTTGTGTCTTATTTATATTTCATTTAATCAGATGCTAAACTTCTCTGTGCTTTATCAAAAGAAATCACAATAATTTTCGATATAACGCTATAAAAGTAGAAAGTTAATTTACAAATCATATTAGGCCAATGCTTATGAACTCAGTTCCTGCTGCCACTCAATGGTGAACACTTGATATCACTCATTGAGAGGCACAGATGTTTCTATGGGGAAATTCTTTTTCTTCTTCTTCTTTTTTGTCTTTTAATAAACAATTATTGAACTAACACTGATCTTTCACTGGGAAATACTTTCTGTGCTTCTACAGTTAATCACTGATACGTATTATCAGATAAAGAGGATGACAATAATTGGAATAAAATATACTAACTGGCAACCTCACAAGTTTCTAAAGAAGTACGATCAATTCTGAAATTTGTCGCTTCACTTCTGGAACTTACTGTACCAGACGAGGAAGCTAACCGAATAGGAATCTGTTGAGGACTTCCAGCTGTCCTCTTCACATGAAGAGGAGGAACTGTCATCACCAGATGAAGATGGGGAGTAGGGTGATAACTAATTAACCCATGCTATCTATAGAGCTAGTAAACAGAGTACATTTTTACTTGATTTTGATACTTCAGGGTTGTTACACTTGTTTTTGTCAAAATAAACTGGTCACAGAGAAGGAATTTTTCTAAAAATGTCGTGAATTTCGAACTGATCATTCGAAATCCCCGCCATTTAACTTCACAAGTGTTGCGTTAAATTGGGGTAAGACTGAGGGATCTCGCGAGTGATTCATTGAACAGAAAGCTGTCCAATACACGACAGTTAAGACATAATTCCTAAATGCCTGGCGGGGAAGGAGCGCGTCTTATAGTAATGAAGACGTTATGAATTTTCATTACTAAATATAATTTGCTATTCCCTAGTACGAACTAAATTGTCTATGTAGAGATTTGGAGCCAAGGACTCCGTAGCCATTCAAGAATTTGCAGATTACGGCCTTCAGCCAGAACTTTGAGTCAATTCCTTGATCCCAGATGATAACGTAACTGTCATTTTTCCCATTCAGAAGTAAAATAGATTAAGTGATCTCCGTAATGTCTCAATAAACGATGATTCCCGCCTGAATTACAAGGATTTTGTAGTTTGCGCGGGAAAGCATAAGTTTCTTTTGAAGAAGGGCGAAGCGACGCCTCATTCCTGCCCAAGTCCTGAACGTTGTAAGTACCGTGATATTTGTGTGTCTCTCGGTTCTCCAGCTCCCAGCTATTGCCATGCCAGGTCGAATTCCGTCGTAACTGTAAGTTATCTTTATCCATGTAACGAAAGCTGCAAGTGTAAGAATGTCATTTGTTTGTGATTTTGAGTAAATGGGTCTCGTATTGTTCAGATTTTTCGTCCAGTCGTGGACGTAGTACTTTTCAAGCACGTGATATCAAAGACCCTAAGTGCTACCATGTAACAAAGCCATGAGAGCTTTCAGGTTCCTTGAATTAAATTAATGAGAGTAGTAAGAAACTGCGTGTGCCGTGGAATTTTGCTAGTAACTTCAATTGCAGTGTTGGTTCTTAATGCACGTTGGCTTAGCCGCCCGTGATGCTCTTTCGTTCATGTTCAGAGTATTGTTAATGTGTTTAAATGTTTATTTTTTGTAATAAAACTGTATTTTGTTGACCAAATTTTATTGAATCCCACCCAGATAGTTTTAGAGAGTGCGCCTCCTCAAGGCCTTGTCATCGGCCCATAACATCCGGGCACGAATCCTAACAAAAATAATAAAAGTTGAAGAAAATCCTGACATTTGGTCCTTCGAACCGGATGACAAGTGCTCTCTAGAGCTTGAAGGGAAATTTCAATAAAGTATGGTCTATAGGGTAGCCCTGATAGGACACAGTCAGCTCCCAGTGTTCAGATAACCAGATTGAGATCTATAGAAGGCCAGGAGGTCTGGTCAGTCAATTTTTAGATAGTAGTCTATCATTCTGGCAGAGACGGTATGAGTTGGTCGTGTTATATATAGGAGGAAACGACCTGGCAATCGATCACCCCAAAACCTATTGGGATAATTTACGTACTCTTATCGAACGCTTGAAGAAAATTTGTGAAATCATTGCTATCTGTGACGCAGAGATCAGAGAGTATCTCCCTGATAATCGTTTTGCTATCAATTTCGTTGAATATGTAAAAAAAGTAAAGAACTTTAATGCGAGAATCTCCAAATACTGCTACAAAAGAAGTCGGTACGGAGTCCGACACTTGCCTATGAACTCTCGTGCCTACCGCGAAGGCAAACAAAGGGACGGAGTCCATTTTGATTCAGAAATCCATAACGCGTTCCTCAATCATTTGATGAGATTGATCAGGAGAGAGAGAGACAGACAAAACAACTAGGCTCAGCTTGTTCCGATGCGCAATTAGCCACACGTGCCACTAGTCTTTGTACCCAGTCTTCCTAACGTAAGAAAAATCCTCATTTCCTAGTTTGCATAACCCCCCCTAAGAAGTAGAGTAAATAATACAAAATGGCAGTGGCTATGATTGTCCACATCGAGGCCTCGCTGAGTCTCACCGCGGACTTACTCGCCGAATCACAGCGTGCGTTAGTAGAAACGTATTCTGAGAGCGTGTATCAAAATTTGGTCACGCAGTTGAGACAAGAAGGTCAGCTTCAAGAGCTGTACAAACGTCAAGTCGTAAAGTTAGAATCTAACTTAGATGCCAGAATCAGGCAAACCTTAGCAGAAGCTGTGCGAGCTTCTACCCTTTTGTTGAATTGAATCGATAAACTGAAAGTCACTCAGACAGGGAATGTTTCTCTCCCCAAATTGAAACCGCTGCCTCTCCCCACTTTCGAAGGGGAAGTGCAGGAATATGCTTCTTACAGAGAATTGTTCACATTCCACGTGGATCGAAGGGCAGATTTGGACGTGTCCAAATTTACTCACTTGTTAGGGACTCTGGGCAGGGATCCGCTTAGGATCGTTAAATCCCTAAGTGTAACCGCTGCGAATTACCAGGTAGCGTTAGATCTCTTGGATAAGCAATATGGTAATGTACACCAAACGCTCGTGATCTTGCATCGAAAACTTGCCAGCATATTCGTACCCTCGTTGAACCCCATAGAGCTGAAGAAGTTCAGGTTTGAGTTAACAGTGATCATTGAGCAAATAAAGAGGCTCAGTACTAATGATATAGGCCATGGCATGGTCATGAGCCTTATCAATCAGAAGTTGTCAGAAGGTAAGCTCTATCGAAAGGTGGTCGAACACCTCAGAAAATCCGACTATAGTTTAAAAGAATTTTTTGAAGCTATAGACTTCATAATTCGCATGTTGGAAGATGACGCGTTATAGCGAGGCGAGAAATTAGAATCTGATAAGAAAAACGATGTCAGCGTTAGACCCAAAACGAAACCCATGCAGAATAATTCTTGTCCCTTTTGCAATGAACGGCACCCGCCTCACGGATGCCGCCGAGTAAGTGACGTGGCTGCTACTTTAAGACCTTGACTAGACACCGTGAAACCTAAATAAACTTGTTCTGTTTTGAAAAATTTACACTTACTTATCTTTACCCTTAGGTTATGCTGTCTTAGTCTTTGTAGCACTAGCTCTAATTTACGTAGATGTTCTTCTAAGGTATTAGAAAAGATTACGAGGTCGTCCATATAGGCATGTAAGATATCCCCTAACAAGTCTCCAAACACTATGTTGATCATTCTAGTAAATGTTATGGGAGCACAACGTAAACCAAAAGGCATACGCAAAAATTCATAATGTCCCCTGGCTGTGCTGAAGGCAGTGTATGGGATACTCTCTTCCTCCAGTGGTATCTGGTGAAAGCCTTTAAGTAAGTCCAAACTGGTAAAATATTTGTTCTGGCCTAGTAAAGATAAAATATCGTCAGGGCATGGCACTGGGAATCGATCAGGGATCGTTTCCTCATTTAAGCGATGGAAGTCTATGCAGATACGCCAAGTTCGATCTTTTTTCGGTACGACTATTAACGGAAAATTATAAGGGCTGTTCGATTTCCTAATGACTCCTTCTTCTAGCATTTTACCTACTTCATCATTTATCTCATTCTGGAATTTCATAGGGAGTCTGTACGAAGGTACATAGATAACTTTCTGCTTGTCTTTTTTAACCTTATTTGGTGTTCTATGACATCCGTTTTTCCTAAGGATCCATCCGTAGTGGAAAAAACATCATGATATTCAGTAAAAAAGATCAAGAAATTTTTGCTGAATTTCCTCTTCTTGAATGTCTTTATTGATTTTATTTTTTACAGATTGCAAAAGGGATTCATCTGTAACTGATTGAGCGTGATTGATCTCAGCGACGGTAAAAATGCAATGTTTATAAACTTCCACATCCAAGATATGTTGATTTTTGTGAATTACTAAAGTGGTATTCACATGATTACAGACTTCAATGTTACATTGTTGTTGTGAGCCGACTGTATAAATGGCTTGTGTGATGGACAATCCGTGAGTTTTCAGAGTGTCGGAAAGGATTAACATTTCAGATCCCGGCAAGGATTTCTTTACACGCACTAATATATTCGAAGTTACGTTCGGCTCGAGAGTTTGCGTGCAAGCTGATATTACGGGTGAGCGAGAATTCTGTTGGGTCGCATGGATTATTTCTTGATTCATGAGACAAGTGATTGGTTCTTCAACGTACGTTACTATTCTACTTGTTGTCTCCCTGTTGTCCAAAACTGATTTTAAGGTGTTAGAAGACTTATAGAATTTTCCTTTGATATACACGCTGTGTTTGGCAGGGGCTAAGGTAATGTTTTGAGTGCCCATAGACGGGTATACTATAATTACAGCGGGATACATATCAATGTTTTGTACAACGATAAAGGTATCGGTAAACGTACGCTTACCGACCTTGTACTGGACATGAGTTACTCCTACCACATTTAATTCATTATTTCCTATACACGAGAGTCTTATTCCAGACTTCTCTATAGGGAAGTTTGAAAACAACAAATGGTGAGTCTGCAAATCCATGATATTACGTGGACTACCAGAATAAAAAAATAATGTGAAGGACTTGTGTTCTAAATTGACTGCGTGTAAGGTTGGGCGTAACTCATCTTGACTTATAATTGCGTGAATTTGTTGCAAATCTACGGGAACCTGCTCTGATTTTTTGGATACGGCCGTGTGTTTCATAGAAAAATCAATTGCCTCACAATGATCTGGTAAATGATTAAATTGATTATTTGATACAAAAGATGTTGATATGAATGACCCAACATCGTCCTCTCCCCCCTTGGAGCTTACTACGTGGTATTTGCTTTGTTGTGCACACTCGGAAAATTCGTCTGACCTTGCGAGTTCTGGCTAGACGGCCCAGGAACAGAGTTACTTGAAGCACGATTTGTTTGTTTCTGCTGTTGAACAGCATTGCTGTTCGCCTGCTTCTTTTTAAAGTACTGAGGATTCTTCTTTTTGCTTTCATTGGCAACTGTTTGCGTGTTTCTAGGATTCTGCTGTTGATTCCGCGAGAAGCATCGATTATATGAATGAGTACTGTTATGAATTGAACAAAAATGCGTCCGACAGTCTGAAATCATGTGACCTGGCCTTTTGCAATTGTAACAAGTCATCCCTGCTGCTTGATTATTATTAACCACGTTTACTTGTTGTGGCTTATTCTCATTTTTTGCAAAAACTTGAGTAAGCAAGGGATCAAGGTCAGTACATTTAGACATGTGTTTTTTGATCTGTTTATACACAGCTAGTTCCCTACTGGCGGGCGTTAGCTTTTTGTCAAAACACCACACTAAAGCTTTAGGCAACATGACTGTCATACAAGTCAGATATATCAACCGTATTAAATCTTTCACGGCGATATTGGATCTTGTAACCCACGCGGAGTTACTTAAGTTATCCTGATATCCATTTAGCCGGTCGGCAATTACTGCCCCCCGTTCCACAACATTAAGCTGAGTCATAGAGGCTTGGTTAAGGATGTTCCTTAAAGCCAGCACTACGTCTAAAGCCTCTTCACCGCCATATATAGCACGTAGCCTAACTTTGAAATCGTCCACTTGCATCTCCTTTAGCAAAGTCTATGAAGCTTTTGGCTTCCTGTAATTGTATAGATGGGTCTGTGATGCATTTTGCATTTAAATGAGCGTCTACTGATGAGATCCATGACTCAACG
>NC_061107.1:51264989-51369989 GCF_015104395.2 Macrobrachium nipponense | reverse complement strand
GTAGGCTGGCACTGTTGAATTGATTAGTTAAAACCATAGGCCTATCCTTGGAAAGGGTGGAGCCAAGATTTTCACACATTCCTCCTTTTGAACAAAGAAGCATTGAGTTTTCCTTAGTAATATTAAGCAGAAGGCCCTCAAGTTGGTCTAACCCATATTATTCTCAGCGTTCGAACGTGTCAGATGATGTCAGGAGAGCCGTAGCACCAATTAATTTTCATGAAGTGGGAGGACTAGGTCTATCTCACCTGTCGGAGTGTTTACACATGTTGGGGGAGACTCAGACCTTGCATAAAAGAGCCTTGGGTGTTAGCGGTCTTTGTTCCCTCCTTGAGTCGGAAAGGCCTCCGTTATTAGCGATGTGGGCTCTGTTGTTTCTCATAGAGTTGAGTCGTTATCCATAAGGCCATTATCGAACTCAAAAATCCATTATCAGTCCTGGTTGTTATTCCCCTTTTCTGATTATGGTGCCTCTTCTATACGTCTATACGCTAATGCATTCTGATCATAATTTCCTTGATCCTATAACAGCCTTGGCCAGCTACCCTGCTGTCTCCGACAGCTCTAACTAAGCTGAATCAAATATTATACCTTCAAGAGGACCCCTAACTTATGCTTCTAAGAAATCATACAGAAGTTTTAACTTAAAACACCAAAACTGAATGTAAATATGAACAAATCCTTGATTAAGTGACATTAAGAGCAACATCAAAACTGAATGTAAACATGAATAAATCACATAAAGAAAACATGAAAACTGAATGTAAACAAATGAATCTTTAAGTCACAAAAGTTATATAAATGCATTGTAAAAGCAAAAAAAATGATAATTCTATCAATATTTACAATATTTGATTGGTTCCATCCTCTGTCCTATTCTATTTAGGTGGATATTGCCCTACTATTGTGAGTTTTGTTTCCTCTAGGGGCAGATCTGGAGCTTAGGGCAAGGGGGCCGGTGATGGAAGGCCACTCATTGGGATTAAAGTTGATGAGGGCATTCCCGGCCACCTCGAGAAACTGGATGTGGGGCGATCTCTGGAGGTCCGAATTGTGGTACCCTCAGTAGAGGATGTAGGCATTCTGGAGGGCCAACTGAAGAATGTATTTGAGGAGCTTCTGTGTCCACCTCCTGGTTCTCCGGGCGAAGGGATAATACTGTATGAGTTTATCAAAGAGATCAACTCCTCCCATGTGCCTGTTGTAGTGCCAAATGACAGTAGGCCGCTGGACTCGAAACTCCTCATACGTAACTCGGCCCTGCCGACATGTCTTCTTCTGCTGGACGACCTCTTCTTGGATGGGCTCATGCCACGTCGAAATCATTGGGACGAGTCGGACCCCCTTCCAACAAATGACGAAGACAGCTCTCTTCCACCGCCACTCTGTCTCTCCTCTTGCCAGATGTTGTGGCTGGCTAGCGAACCTCTTGAGGACATTCGGAGCCCCACGTACCAACCAAAAGGTACCACTGACGTGCACACCTGCTTCATACAGTTCCTGGGCCATGGATACCAAGTTATAATAATTATCCACAAACAGGTGGTATCCCTGGTTACGGAAACGATCCACAAGACCGAAGACAGTGTCACGTATCCAGTGTTAGACTCCGTAACAAAAAACAGTTTCACTCCATATTTCTTCGGCTTCTTGGGGTTATACACTTTAATGCTCAGACGTCCTTTGTATGGCATCATCCCCTCATCCAAAGAAAGGTTCTTGCCAGGAACCACGAGAAACTGGCACCATTCACGAATGTAATCCAACACTGGGTGGACTAAGATGAGGCGATCGGGGTTATTCCTGGGTATGGCCCTTCAGTTGAAGGCGTTGAAATACCTGTCCAATGCCAGGAAACTATCACGGGCCATAATGCCGGGTACATTGGGCGTACTTAAAAAGAAAATTCCGCCTCCAATATTGCCTGACATCGGCAGTAGGCATCATTCCAAAAAAAATGTGGAGCCCCCAAAAATGCGCCATGTCGGTGAGGTTGCAGCCCCGCCAGCGATACGACAATGTCGTCTGCAGTTCGTCACGGCAGTACCGAGCTCCACAAGTTTTTGCAAAAAATGAGAATAAGCCACAACAAGTAAACGTGGTTAATAATAATCAAGCAGCAGGGATGACTTGTTACAATTGCAAAAGGCCAGGTCACATGATTTCAGACTGTCGGACGCTTTTTGCAAAAAATGAGAATAAGCCACAACAAGTAAACGTGGTTAATAATAATCAAGCAGCAGGGATGACTTGTTACAATTACAAAAGGCCAGGTCACATGATTTCAGACTGTCGGACGCGTTTTTGTTCAATTCATAACAGTTCCACTCATTCATATAATCGATGCTTCTTGCGGAATCAACAGCAGAATCCTAGAAACACGCAAACAGTTGCCAATGAAAGCAAAAAGAAGAATCCTCAGTACTTTAAAAAGAAGCAGGCGAACAGCAATGCTGTTCAACAGCAGAAACAAACAAATCGTGCTTCAAGTAACTCTGTTCCTGGGCCGTCTAGCCAGAACTCGCAAGGTCAGATGAATTTTCCGAGTGTGCAAAACAAAGCAAATACCACATAGTAAGCTCCAAGGGGGGAGAGGACGATGTTGGGTCATTCATATCAACATCTTTTGTATCAAATAATCAATTTAATCATTTACCAGATCATTGTGAGGCAATTGATTTTCCTATGAAACACACGGCCGTATCCAAAAAATCAGTGCAGGTTCCCGTAGATTTGCAACAAATTCACGCAATTATAAGTCAAGATGAGTTACGCCCAACCTTACACGCGCAGTCAATTTAGAACACAAGTCCTTCACATTATTTTTTTATTCTGGTAGTCCACGTAATATCATGGATTTGCGGACTCACCATTTGTTGTTTTCAAACTTCCCTATAGAGAAGTCCGGAATAAGACTCTCAGGTATAGGAAATAATGAATTAAATGTGGTAGGAGTAACTCATGTCCAGTACAAGGTCGGTAAGCGTACGTTTACCGATACCTTTATCGTTGTACAAAACATTGATATGTATCCCGCTGTAATTATAGGATACCCGTCTATGGGCACTCAAAACATTACCTTAGCCCCTTAGCGTGTACATCAAAGGAAAATTCTATAAGTCTTCTAACACCTTAAAATCAGTTTTGGACAACAAGGAGACAACAAGTAGAATAGTAACGTACGTTGAAGAACCAATCACTTGTCTCATGAATCAAGAAATAATCCATGCGACCCCACAGAATTCTCGCTCACCCGTAATATCAGCTTGCATGCAAACTCTCGAGCCGAACGTAACTTCGAATATATTAGTGCATGTAAAGAAAATCTTGCCGGGATCTGTAATGTTAATCCTTTCCGACACTCTGAAAACTCACGGACTGTCCGTCACACAAGCCATTTATACAGTCGGCTCACAACAACAATGTAAAATTGAAGTCTGTAATCATGTGAATACCACTTTAGTAATTCACAAAAATCAACATATCTTGGATGTGGAAGTTTACAAACATCGCATTCTTACCGTCTCTGAGATCAATCACGCTCAATCAGTTACGGATGAATCCCTTTTGCAATCTATAAAAAATAAAATCAATAAAGACATTCAAGAAGAGGAAATTCAGCAGAAATTTCTTGATCTTTTTACTGAATATCATGATGTTTTTTCCACTACGGATGGATCCTTACGAAAAACGGATGTCATAGAACACCAAATAAGGTTAAAAGACAAGCAGAAAGTTATCTATGTATCTTCGTACAGACTCCCTATGAAATTCCAGAATGAGATAAATGATGAAGTAGGTAAAATGCTAGAAGAAGGAGTCATTAGGAAATCGAACAGCCCTTATAATTTTCCGTTAATAGTCGTACCGAAAAAAGATCGAACTTGGCGTATCTGCGTAGACTTCCGTCGCTTAAATGAGGAAACGATCCCTGATCGATTCCCAGTGCCATGCCCTGACGATATTTTATCTTTACTAGGCCAGAACAAATATTTTACCAGTTTGGACTTACTTAAAGGCTTTCACCAGATACCACTGGAGGAAGAGAGTATCCCATACACTGCCTTCAGCACAGCCAGGGGACATTATGAATTTTTGCGTATGCCTTTTGGTTTACGTTGTGCTCCCATAACATTTACTAGAATGATCAACATAGTGTTTGGAGACTTATTAGGGGATATCTTACATGACTATATGGACGACCTCGTAATCTTTTCTAATACCTTAGAAGAACATCTACGTAAATTAGAGCTAGTGCTACAAAGACTAAGACAGCATAACCTAAGGGTAAAGATAAGTAAGTGTAAATTTTTCAAAACAGAACTAGTCTATTTAGGTTTCACGGTGTCTAGTCAAGGTCTTAAAGTAGTCTACGATAAGGTATCGGCTATCCGTAACTTTCCGATACTTACTAACGTCAAGGGAATACAGCAATTTCTGGGGTGTACAGTGGTCCCCCCGTATTCGCGGGGGATGTGTACCAGACCCCCCAGCGAATAGTTAGAATCCGCAAATGTTTGGAACCCCTATAAAAATGCTAAAATCAGCATATTTTGTTAGTTAAAACTTAAGAAAAACCACTAAAAATTTTCATACTTGGTTTTTTTAATAGTTTTATCACAAAAAGTGCATTTTATGATGAAATTGATAACAAAAACCAGGAATTTGTGGATATTTCTCATAGAAAAATGCCGCGAATGTGCGAATTTTCCGCGAATAATGCAGGGAAACGTTCCCGAGAGAAATCCGCGAATGTGTGAGTCCGCGAATCCGTAGAACGCGAATACGGGGTGTCCACTGTAGTGGATATTATAGGCGTTTTATACCCAACTACTCAATCATAGCCGCTCCCCTAACCGATCCTATAAAGAAGGGCGTAGATTTCATATGGTCTGAGAAACATCAACAGGCGTTTGATACCTTGAAAGATGAACTGTGTAGTTCGCCTATCTTAAAATTTCCTGACTTTGGTAAGGAATTCTTTATTGCAACAGACGCCTCAGACCTAGGAGTAGGTGGGGTATTGCTTCAGCAATATGACAAACAGTTTTTCCCTATAGCTTTTTATTCACGTAAACTGAGACCTTCCGAAAGTAAATATGCAGTAATAGACAAGGAAGGGCTCGCTATTGTTAATTCACTAGTGCATTTTAAGTTCATAATATACGGTCATCCCGTCAAGGTTCTCACTGATCATAAGCCCCTTCTTTAAAGGCTTTAGTCACAGCCCCAAACGAACTCGGTGGCATATGATCATCCAAGACTTTGGCGCGAGGATCGGGTATTTACCTGGGAAAGCAAATATCATTGCTGACACATTATCTCGCAACCCCGCGTCATCTTGTACGGAGCCATTAGCTGAATTGATAGATATATCAACATCCATGCCTATTGTTAAAACTATATCTGAACAGGAAGATCTGAGCTGGAGTGCTGAACTAATACGGACGGAACAAAGAAAAGATCAGCAATTAGACAAAATCATAAACGCTTTAAACGGAAATCCTAAGGAAAAGAAATATATAAAGTATAAGCAGCAGAATTATATAATCAAGGATAATATTCTGTGTAGATCCGTGACGAGGAAAACCCGCAACACACCACAGGCGAGTACCGACCGGGTAGTGGTACCAATCTCACTTATACCCACTGTCTTAAATTGGTTGCATGCAAATCCATTGCATGGCCACCCGGGTTTCTCCCTCATGTCACAGAAAGCCAAATCCTTATTTTATTGGCATACGATGCTTACAGATATAAAAAAGCACATAGCTAATTGTTGCACTTGTCAGGAAAACAAAGGGCACACGAAGACACCTGTCAGGCTAGGGGCTTATCCCGTGCCCAATCAACCCTTTGAAAGAGTACACTTAGATTTATTAACAGGGTTTTACGAGTCAGACAGAGGAAATAAGCACCTCCTAGTAATCATAGATGCCTTGACTCGATATACCGAACTGAAAGCGCTTAAAACTAAAACCGCGGTCGAGTGCGCTAGGAAGTTTTACGAGTGCTACATTTGTAAACATGGAATTCCACACATGATAATATGTGACGCAGGTGGAGAGTTCAATAATCCTTTCCTTAACTCATTGTGTGAATTCCTTTGCATAAAAAAAATTAATACCATGATCTACCACCCAGAGTCTAACGGGCTAGTGGAAAGAGCAAATCGTAAGGTTTTAAACATATAAAGAGTTACATTAGGGGGAATGGACCCCAACTGGGATATTGCCATACCTGCGGTATTAAGCGCTCTTAATCACTCATATTATGTATCTATTAAAATGTCGCCGCACGAGGCACTGTACGGTACCCCAGCTAGAACGCCTTTCCATGTATTAACGCCTACAACCAATTTATCAAATCCTCTAAAGGATGTTATGGATGCAAGCATAAGTCGATATAATATACTTCGTAAGAATCTAGAAGAATCACAAATCATAATGAAAAGAATTCATGATAAAATAGCTAAGCCAACTAAAACATACCGTGGGCAATAAGGTATACATACAAGTATATGTACGCAAAGGACTCAATTACAAACTGACACCTAAGTTTAAAGGCCCGTTTAACATTTTAGAAATATTAACGGCCAATAGATTTAGAGATCAAAACGTATCCCAACCCACTGATAATAGAATCGTTCCATTGGCTCACATCAGAAACTAATAGAAGGGTAGAAGGAAGAGAGGGAAGTTTTTGTATCTATGAAACTTGTATAATCACTTATATATATATATATATATATATATATATATATATATATATATATATATATATATATATATACATATACATATATAATATATATATATATATATATATATATATATATATATATATATATATATATATATATATATATATATATATATAATAATTGTATGTAAACATTTTTCTTAAACAGGAGTAATTACATATATTTTACTCATTGCAGGTTTCCAAAATGAAGCTTTTATTGTTAGGAGTGATACTGTTCGTTCAGACATCTTTATCGTGTGAGAAGAAGCGCTAAAACCAAAATAAAGATTTTACTCATGGCACCATTGTAGAATGTAGAAAGAACAGAAGATGTTTTCATTACCGCAAGCAATATAGTTATAGAAATAGATATGCAGGCGATCTTTCTCCCGGAGGATGACGTCATTAACCTAAAGAGTGACCTGTTGAGGTTTGCTGTTTCGTTGAATGAAATGCACCAACGTCATTTTCCTGCTAACCCAAAGAGTTCGCTAGCACAAACGCTAAGCGTCGCGGAAATGTTATCATACGACTTGCAAAATAAAACCGCCAAAGCAGAAGCTCTGGCTCGAGATCTGCTGATGTGGACTGTGCGGCACAATAACCTCGAACGACGCAACCCATTTATCTTTGCTGCATTAAACATCTTTGGATCTGTTGCAAGTTTAGGCTTAGGAATTTCAAATCATCTTAAAATAAATGATCAGAATAAGAGAATTGAGTTTTTGCAACATGAAAACGAATTAGCTTTGTCCGAACTGCGTAGCCAGTTATCCTCAATCAATCAAATAATGAGTTTGGTGAACGAACATTCTAGTAATATCGATCAGATTATGGAAGTGCAACACTTGCTGGCTACGTTAGCTTATTATAGTTCGAAAATAGATCATATCCGTACCAAAATATCACATTTTATTGAGAAATCAAAGGACTATGTAAAAGCTATTACGCTAGCAACAAAGGGTGTTTTATCCCCACATCTTTTGCCTATTACAGATCTGACTTTAACTTTGGAGAACGGACGGGAGAAACTAGGTTATGTTCCTTTATTAGACGACCATAAGATAGAATTTTATTATAGCTTAATATCGGTAAGCGTTGAAAATTACAGGATCATGATTACCATTCCCTTTGATTCTTCTGATGCCTGGCAAGCATACAAAATAGCACCGTTCCCAACTTTCATGACGAATAACTCAAGTCCAGTAATATCCAATTTGACCAGACAAGTATTGATTTCCCCTGATAGGGAATCATATACAGTCATTAAAGACTTAGATAAATTCACTCACTGTTCAGAAGCCATGAGTAATAAAGTTTGTACAGCTGACTCCTTTGAATTCCATCCTATGTCAATGGATTCGTGCGAGTTAGGTATAGTGCTAAACGGTTCTCACTCCCATACACACGAAGGTTGTCTGAAAAAACTTTATCCTTTTGACGATAATAAGTTCAATTACAGACTGAATAACGGCTCGTGGATGCGATACGACAAGGCCGGCTTTGAGGTGGCATGTCCGGACGGGTCCACGGCCCACTCCCAGGTCTTCGTTGCAGCCGACGGTTGTACCGGGACGTCCACGAACTACACGGTCCGAGGGGTTAACACTATCATCCGTGAATGGGCCTACTTTGCGAACTTCACGTGGACAACTACTGTTATCCCATCACTACCTCTCCCATACAACGCGAAGGTGGCTCATCGTTTAACGCAACTAGCTGAGATGGCCCACACGTCACCGACTTATGCAGGAGGAGAAAATCTTCGTTTCTACATGTCGCTAGCCGTGTTTTGCGTTACGGTGATGATTTTTATCGCCGTTAACATCTTTGCTTGGCGTAGGTTGAGGCGAACACAGACGGATCTTCAGAGGAACGTTCTGCCACGTCCAGACAACACTCCTATCGCGTTGAAGGCATTTACGTTTAGAGCCATTTGAAATTGGCCATTTCACTTGACTTGGAGGAAAATTGTCTGGAATTGTGTTGTGTGTGAAAAGCGGTCTGTACGCTGGCAATATGTAGGACAAGAAACTCCAAGTCTTTGCATTTTTTTATTAAAGATATGAACAGTTAAAAGTATCTTTCGGGCACCTAATAAAATATTGAAGCCCTATATATTAAAATGTTGGTGCGTGTATGTACCAGGAATCTATATCTTGTGCACAGTCATATGTTATCTTTATATACTTACAAAGAGTAACAAATATTCTTAAACAATTATCCATGATCATGTATAAATTATGTATCTCCACGGGGTAACAACTATTCTTAATCGGGTTACCTATTACTATAATCACTTATGTATACATGTTAACCTTTTATTTTTTTGGTACCTCATAATCATTTACTAATATTATACCATATATAGCAAACATGAATCTGTACTTTCCATGCATTTTCTTTACTTATGGATATGTCCATTAGGTATGTATTTTTTTTTTACATATACTTTTATGCATATTTTTCTTAATCACTTGTTTATAGCTATGACTAAATATATATACGGTCACACTCCTAAAAAACCAGGTTTAACGTAATTTTTAATGTTCAATGCTTGAATGGTAGCTGTCCGAGCCTAATGTAATAGTTACATTTTTAATACAGATAAATTCCATATCTGTAAATAAACCCACGACCTAAAGGGTCATTGGCGAATTAGGAGTGTCACTACGTAACCATAAACAAGACGTGAAAACTAGACCATGCTATGCAATGCTTGCAGTAGCCTGGTTTGCGTTTGCATGTCGAATCATTTCTGAATTTGTAAAACAAAGCACAACACCTTCCATGGGAAGTGGTTGACCTATTCACCCATAGCGGAAGCGCATGACTTCCGAGGCCGCAAGGCTATGTGTTCATTTTGTTCTAATTATGATAAATCGCTGAGATAGCTAGTGTTCCGCTATCGACGCGATGCTCCTATATTTTAGGTTCACTTCAGATTACTCAACGGAGCGGTCATCCGACCAAACCATCTCTATACTCCATTGTGGAGCAGGTATTTTGAAATAAAGTTGTTAAAATTGTACTCCATCCGTTTGAGTCATCTCCCTTATTCTAAAGAAGAACCAACTCTACTAGATATCACTCAGACAAGAAGGGAAAGTAGAACCAACAATGCTTACGAACAACAGTCATAAGAAAAGACATACTAACTGTCGCTGTCTTATATCATTATACTAAGTGGACAAGCGGAAGTTATATATATAGATATATATATATATATATATATATATATATATATATATATATATATATATATATATATATATTATATATATATATGTAGTACCTCAGGATACAAATTAATCTGTTTTGGAAAAGAGTGGCCTTCGTTAACCTGATTTTTTCCTCATATCCTTGAACCACATTTTACATGTTAAATTGCCTAATTTGTTCCAAAGCCCTACAAAAACACCCCAGTAAATTTTATAATAAAGCTAAATTGACCAAAAAACAATGAAATACAACAATTTGGACCATTCAGTACCTAACTTAAACTACATATACTACTAATATGTACTACATACCTGTAAATAAAGTGTATTGTGTACATGGTACGTACAAGAAATACTTTACGTATATACGTACGTATGTAGTAAAATGTGGAACCTTACTTTTCAAGTGAGGTGATCTCCGAAAGTGGCAACAGAGGAGGAGGACAAAATGCAGAAAACTTGAACACTTAACTTTATGAAAAACTTAAAATTAAATTTTTTTCTTACATTATTTATTTTACCTCTTAATACTTTACGTTTTTTTTTTCTTTTTCTTTTTTTTTTTTACAGAATTTCAATTTTTTCACCACTTTCAACTTTCTGTTTTTTGTAATATCAATAGGATCTTCCTTTATGCTTACTCCTACTAAAGGCCTCTTTAAAAAATAACTATCCAAGAAAGATTTCTTCTGCCTACTTTTCACAATGTTCCTGAAAGTACCACTGCCAAACATATGATACAGCACGAGATAGTTCGAAGAAATCATATTAAGGGGGCCGGCCGGCTAATGCCCTTTTTTAAGGACAGGACTTTGACATTCATACCACTTAATAAGGTGACTTGGGACATCTCCAAACCGCAATATGATTTTTCCCCTCTGACCTTCGGTTTTGTGACGCCAGGGCAATCTATCCCGAAAAAAAAAAATAACCATTTTTCAAATTCTATCTCCTCCTTTGATATTTATAATTAAGACCTGGGATTACTACCATATATAGACCTGATGTAGACCTCCAATCAAATGGAGAGTTGTTTTTCTATAAGTCATTTTTTTGCTAGATATGAATTTTTCAATATGGTAAAAAAATAAACCCTATAAATCACGAGAAAAAAATTTATAAAAAAAAGACGAAGCAAAAAGTGGAAAAAAAAGGGCTCTATTTGATTGTTCTATAATGTCTTTCTGATAAAGCATGATTATTATGAATTTTCATATTCCATTTTGGGTATTAAAAAACCAAAACTATGTTATTTATCATAAATGAAGATCTCTTTGCTCAAAGATCGTAGCCTTGGGCACAGTGTGACGTGTGCTGTCAGGCAAGAAGGGGGCGTTACTAAGCAACCCTCCCCTCTCTCTTCACTAACTACGCGTATATTATGATATTCTGTAATAATACTTGAGCGATTTTTCTTCGTCTGTATGTTAGCGAGATGTTTTCCTTGTCTTTTCCTCATTGGCATGATGAACTTCTTGCCGAAACATCCATAAACATACGTAAAAGCAAGCGAATGTCACGAGGTGAAACTCGAACGTGTAATCTACTTGAAGTCTATGGTCCAACTGATTCATGATTGAACCAGGGCAGATACTCACTTATGCGAGCCACAGAATCTCTACAGATGCCATTTCTCACAATTTCTTTGCCAATAATTATCAAAATTTACGATAACAGAAGAAATATTGCATTTTCTTGTATGGATGAATGTTTTAGGCTTATTGAGTTATGCTTACTAATTACCCTGTAACTAAGAAAGTAAGAGGAATTTTGACGAAATATTTCGTATACGTATTCTCAATTGCCATATGAAGCTCCATGAATTTTTTCATGACTTTGCATTTTTTGCCCTATACCACCATATATAGGGGTTCCGGCCGGCCCTTTTAAAATAACACTATGGATCACGAGACATCCCGTATTAGTCTTATTAGCGTTTAACTTTTTTAAGACATCTCGTGGGAAGTCCGAAAATTTTAGAATACTGATCTCAAGATGTCTCAGGTTAGTCTTGTAAGGGGTTAAGGATTCCATTTCATGCACATCAAGTGTGCTCCTGTTCAGTTTACACTCCCTAGCCACTTTTACAAAGAGGGTCAAAAACTGTAGTTACCAGCTGCACCTGTAACATGTCAAACCTAACTAATCTATTGTCCTCATCATGATGTATTGGTTTCTATTGAGCTGCCATAAATCAGGCCAAAAAAACTTCTCTTTTCATTAGCGCCCAGCACTCAAGAGCATCTGAAGCCTGGGATTATCAACATAAGTTGCATGTTCTGTTTAGTCACACTCTGGTAGACCTGTTTATCCTTTTCATCACTGACCTTGTAATCTATTTGAAATCTGATTCAATAAACCTTTAAACGTCTATTGGACGTATTAAAAGTCGACAAAAATTGTCTGTCGGGTGCTTTATTGACGTATGCTATGTCAACGCAAAATTTTTTTTTTTAAATTCGCGGAAAAATAGTTATAGGCCTACTAGGCAAAAACTTTTGAATCCCACGTCATGAGGGATGCTGGGAGTTCACGGATCAAGCTATTGTTTTGTTTAAAAGCATTACCAAGGTGCGCATGCGCGAAATGCTTTCTTCTCGCACCAGCAAGCATCAGCGACGCGTCGTCCGAGAGCAATCTTTTGCTGCAATTGTGTTTTGCCGAACTTTTGCGAGAGTTTGAGTATTTGTGGTGGTACAAGACGTACATAGAGATGTCTGAAAGTCGAATGGAGCACCGCATTTTACCTCTTGGGAGGGATCATGTGAGAGGTATTTTGGACTTGGATGCTGGTGAGGGACCAAAGCACCCAAGATGACCTAGCTCCTCAACGCCGTTCCATGCGGCCTCTTGTGGCCGAAAGTGTTCAAGCAACACATCGTGTGCCTTTTACAGCCCCTAGGAAGCATCAGGGTGTCCTGAGGGGCATTTGTAGGCATTTGGGAGGCCTCGAACCAAAGGACATAGACGATTACTTGTTGGAGCTTGATCAGGAGCAGGTCGCAAGTCCTCATTTTGATGCAGTTGGTCATCTAGTGACGAGGAGATCACTCCCAATGTTAGTGATGATGAATATTTGCCCACAATGTCCGTACGAGGGTCACATGCTGAAAGTGAGTTTGAGTTTAGTGGTTTTAGTGCGTATGAGGGGTAGTCTGAGGAGGAGGAGGAGGAGGAGGAGTTGTCGTCGTCTAGTTTTGTTGTTGATGACGACACAGAAAGCGAGGGCCTAAGCGGAGGAGATGGGCCAGTTGGGGGGTTTCTAGTGCGAAACTGTGCCCAAGCACATACAAGGGCACGTAGAAGGTCGGAACGTTGCGCCAGCCTAGGTGAAGGCCGTTCGTCTGAGAGCGACGAGGGGTGGTCGGAGGATCCCACCCCACCTAACATGCACCCATTCACGGCAGCACCTGGGCTCACCGTACCTGTTCCTCTCACTGCTCTGGGGTTCATTCAGCTGTTCCTTACGCGGGAATTGCTGGAATACCTGGTAGCAGAGACGACAGACTACGCTCGGTACTGCCGTGACGAACTGCAGACGACATTGTCGTATCGCTGGCGGGGCTGCAACCTCACTGACATGGCACATTTTTGGGGGCTCCACATTTTTTTTGGAATGATGCCTACTGCCGACGTCAGGCAATATTGGAGGCGGAATTTTCTTTTTAAGTACGCCCAATGTGCCCGGCATTATGGCCCGTGATAGTTTCCTGGCATTGGACAGGTATTTCAACACCTTCAAATGAAGGGCCATACCCAGGAATAACCCCGATCGCCTCATTTTAGTCCACCTAGTGTTGGATTACATTCATGAACGGTGCCAGTTTCTCGTGGTTCCTGGCAAGAACCTTTCTTTGGATGAGGGGATGATGCCATACAAAGAACGTCTGAGCATTAAAGTGTATAACCCCAAGAAGCCGAAGAAATATGGAGTAAAACTGTTTTTTGTTACGGAGTCCAACACTGGATACGTCATGGACTTCTCAGTGTATTCTCCACGCTGCGTGACACTGTCTTCGGTCTTGTGGATCGTTTCCGTAACCAGGGATACCACCTGTTTATGGATAATTATTATAACTCGGTATCCCTGGCTCAGGAACTGTATGAAGCAGGTGTGCACGTCAGTGGTACCCTTCAGTTGGTACGTGGGGCTCCGAATGTCCTCAAGAGGTTTGCTAGCCAGCCGCAACATCTGGCAAGAGGAGAGACAGAGTGGCGGCGGAAGGGAGCTGTCTTCGTCATCTGTTGGAAGGGGGTCCAACTCGTCCCCATGATTTTGACGAGGCATGAGTCCATCCAAAAAGAGGTCGTCCAGCGGAAGAAGACATTTCGGCAGGGCCGAGTTACGTATGAGGAGTTTCGAGTCCAGCGGCCTACTGTCATTTGGCACTACAACAGGCACATGGGAGGAGTTGATCTCTTTGATCAACTTATCCAGTATTATCCCTTCGCCAGGAGAACCAGGAGGTGGACACAGAAGCTCCTCAAATACATTCTTCAGTTGTCCCTCCAGAATGCCTACATCCTCTACTGTGGGTACTACAATTCGGACCTCCGGAGATTGTCCCACATCCAGTTTCTCGAGGTGGCTGGGAATGCTCTCATCAACTTTAATCCCGATGAGTGGCCTTCCATCACCGCCCCCCCTGCCCCGAGCTCCAGATCTGCCCCTAGAGGAAAGGGCAGACGTTAGGAGGGCCAACTTCGGTCATCCTGCTCCTGCCGCTGCTGCCGCCGCCCTTGATGATCCCGCCCGCGCTCAGATCCAGACTTCTCGTCGGATAGTGGACCCTGTGTGTCGGCTGCAGCCAGGGGACCACACACTGAAGCTCCTACAAGGGCACAGGCAGAAACGGTGCCGGGTGTGCCATATGAATGGCAGAAGGAGAGATACCCGGTTCTTCTGTCGCACCTGCAATATAGCTCTTTGCAGGTTCGGGGAGTGTGACCGCAATTACCACACTGCGGTCATATATTGGAGTGCGCCTCCCCTAGGGACAACGGAGGGCGCAGAGGGCCCATCAGTAATAAGGGCACGTGTCTCCCTCCTCCACCTGTACTTCGTCATGTTGAGAAGAAAAAAATGCATGACTCTTCAATGGAGGAGGGAGACAACAAAAAATAGACCGAAGAGTCAGGATTACGAGTGAGTAGTCTGCATTGATTTTATATTTAGTTTTTATATATATGCATGTATTGATGTTTTTTTTATATTATTTCATTTTATGCAAAAAGGAAAGTTTTTCACCTGCATTCCTTTTAGTTATGTATTTGTACCAGAATAAAAAAAATGTAATATATATATGTGTATTATATATATAAATAAATAAATATCTATATATATATCTATTATATATATATATAGATATATATATATATTATATATATATATTAATATATTATATATATATATATATATATATATATATATCTATATATATATATATATATATATATATATATATATATATATATATATATATTATATTAAAACATAAAAGAGAGACATATTAATAATGTTTCAGATACTGTTGTAAGGTGATATGCTGTGACATTTCTTAGAATGTAGGGAGTCATCATTTAACTTCCTTAGAGACAGTGGTCCGAGTGACAAGCTTAGGAATGCTGATGTATCTTTTTGAGTGGCGTGCATGTCCTGTTGCTATGGGCGATCGCAGAGGTGCCTTTGAAACTGGTTGTAGGCAGTAGCCTGGGTGTGGACAATGTGATTGAGTTCGTGCATGTGGGCGAACTTTTCCCCTACATATGAGAGTGCAGGATTACCATGGTGATAGATCTGTACAAGAGAGGTGAGAAGCCAAGATGGCTTCTGCAAAGTATCTTTTTAAGAGAAGTATTGTGAATACTGTGTTGAATGGGTAAGCATATTTATTTTTGGCCAAAGTTGTTATTTCAAAGATGTTCTATTTTGTATGATCTTTTGATTTTAATCTTGTGCTTATTGAGGTGTTCTCCTGTCTTCTAACAGGTGGTTCTGGAGAAAGGGGAATTGTTCTGGAGAAAGGGGAACTGATCTGAGACAAGGGGAACTGACTTAATTACTATGGTGGACTGCACTATGACTATACCTAGTTTTATGACTAAGATAATGTTGGATTACTGGAGTAGAAATATGGAGTGGGGTTATTTGAGTTCAATCATTCATTTAATCTTTTTGTTAAGAACCTGGGTTTATTTAGCTAATGTTTTTTTCTTAAATAAATGCTAATTTTTTATAAGCTCATGTGTCTGATTTAGTTGCCTTAGGTAATGGGGAGAGAGAGAGAGAGAGAGAGAGAGAGAGAGAGAGAGAGAGAGAGAGAGAGAGAGAGAGAGAGAGAGGTGGGGGTGTTGCCAGCTGCCTGCTGCTCTGGTTCATTGCTACCTTTTGAAATAGAAGAACCGAGATTTTAGAATCTTGGTTATAGTCGTGGCAGCGGTATTTGAACCGTATTATGCCTTTTGTGAGATTAATGGCAGCTTAAAGCCATACTGAACACCATAAACATCGTTCCCCTACGCCCAGCAAGACGTCCATCAACTACTGCGGAGATGTATGTTGCTGATGTTCCCACAGGCAAGAGTTTCTATGAGTCTACGGGGTTTTACGGCGCTTTTGGACTACGGGAGTCGTCAGTTGTCTTCCGCGGGGAGACGTTTTGCCTTTCTACAGCGTGTTTCACGTGTCTGTGCAGTTGCAGTTGCAGACCAATCAGACACACGGGAGAATCGAGAAAGTTCAAGATGAGGAGATGTTTCAACTGTTATTATAGCCCAGTTGCAGGCTATTCAAATTTATTTTATGTGATAGACATTGTACTGCCAAAGAAGTGCAGTTATTTTTTATTATGGTGTTTAATGAGCCTGCCAATGTGTTTTATATGTGTAAGCTGTTTTATGTGAGCTATGGCTAGGCAGGTGCTAGCAATTCTAGGTGGCCAAGCATCTGTTATATAAAAGAGAGACATATTAATAATGTTTCAGATACTGTTGTAAGGTGATATGCTGTGACATTTCTTAGAATGTAGGGAGTCATCATTTAACTTCCTTAGAGACAGTGGTCTGAGTGACAAGCTTAGGAATGCTGATGTATCTTTTTGAGTGGCGTGGATGTCCTGTTGCTACGGGCGATCGCAGAGGTGCCTTTGAAACTGGTTCTAGGCAGTAACCTGGGTGTGTGTTTGTGCATGTGCGAGATTTTCCCCTCATATGAGTGTAGGATTACCATGGTGATAGATCTGTACAAGAGAGGCCAGAAGCCAGGATGGCTTCTGCAAAGTATCTTTTAAGGGAAGTGTTGTGAATACTGTGTTGAATGGGTAAGCATATTTATTTTTGGCAAAGGTTGTGGCTGGATTGCATTTGAATATTTATTTCAAAAATGTTCTATTTCATATGATTTTTTAATTTTAATCTTGTGCTTATCGAGGTGTTCTCCTGTCTTCTAACAGACGGTTCTGGAGAAAGGGGAATTGATCTAGAGAAAGGGGAACTGATCTGAGACAGGGGAAACTGACTCAATTACTATAGTGTACTGTATTATGACTATACCTAGTTTTATGACACGATAATATTGGATTATTGGAGTAGAAATATGGAGTGGGGTTATTTGAGTTCAATCATTCATTTAATCTTTTTGTTAAGAACCTGGGTTTATTTAGCTAATGCTTTGTTCTTAAATAAATGTTATTTTTCATAAACTCACGTGTCTGATTTAGATGCCTTAGGTAATGCAGGGGAGAGAGAAGAGAGAGAGAGAGAGAGAGAGAGAGAGAGAGAGAGAGAGAGAGAGAGGGTGTTGCCAGTTGCCTGTTGCTCTGGTTCATTGCTACCTTTTAAAATAGAAAAACCGATATTTTAGAATCTCAGTTACATATATATATATATATATATATATATATATATATATATATATATCTATATATATATATATATATATATATATATATATATATATATATATATATATATATATATATATATATATATATGTATATATATCTATTCGGTTATTTTTTGGGTAAGCAAAAACTCTGACATTCTAGTAATATTCAATCATTTTTCTTCATTTTGAAACAAATTGAAAATCTCTAGAACAATATTTCGATTTATAGTGAAATTTAAAAAAAAAAAATTTTCCTCCCCTCCACGCTCGGTATCTCGGCCGCAAATCTCAGAAATGCTTGAGTCACATTGTCGTAATATTTGTACCGTTTCATATTAGCCGTTATATAGAGTTCTATATATGAAAATGTGCGTAATTACATGTAGAATACAATAATAAATAATTCATGGTCGTAGCTTTCATTATTTTTGAAATATTTGCATAGAAATCACGATAAATAGAAAAAATTCGACATACAGTCAACTCTGACTTGACCGAAATGGTCGAAAAACGCAATTGTAAGCTAAAAAATCTAACAGTCTAGTAATATTCAAGCTAAAAAATCTTACAGTCTAGTAATATTCAATCATTTATCTTCATTTTGAAACAAATTGGAAGTCTCCAGCACAATATTTCGATTTATGGCGAATTCAAAAAAAACTTTTTCCTTCCCTCCACGGGCAGTATCTTGGCCGCAAATCTCTGAAATGCTTGAGTCACATTGTCCTAATATTTGCACCATTTCATATTAGCCATTATATAGAGTTCTATATATGAAAATGTGCGCAATCTCATGTAGAATACAAAAAATAATAATTCATGGTCGTAGCTTTCATAATTTTTGAAATATTTGCATATAAATCACGATAAATAGAAAAAATTCGACATTCGATCAACTATGACTCTACCGAAATGGTCGGAAAACGCAATTGTAAGCTAAAACTCTTAGTCTAGTAATATTCAATCACTTACCTTCATTTTGAAACAAATTGGAAGTCTCTAGCACAATGTTTCGATTTATGGTGAATTTTTGAAAAAAAACTTTTTCCTTCCCTATGCTAGTAGCGTTTATAATTTTTTAAATATTTGCATAGAAATCACGATAAATAGAAAAAATTCGACATTCGGTCAACATTGACTTGACCGGAAATGGTCTAATAAAGCAACTGTAAGCTAAAACCCTTACAGTTTAGTAATATTCAATCATTTATCTTCATTTTGAAAGAAATTGAATGTCTCTAGCACAATATATCAATTTATGGTGAATTTTTGAAGAAAAAAAAATTCCTTATGTCCGTGCGCTGTATCTCAGCCGCAAATCTCCGAAATGCTTGAGTCACATTGTCCTAATATTTGCACCATTTCATATTAGCCGTTATATAGAGTTCTATATATGAAAATGTGCGCAATTTCATGTAGAATACAACAACAAATAAGTCATGGTCGTAGCTTCCATCATTTTTGAAATATTTGCATAGAAATTACGGTAAATAGAAAAAATTTGACATTCGGTCAACCTTCACTTTGCTATAAACACGGCGTCTATAGCACAATATTTCGATTTATGGTGGATTTTTGAAAAAATCTTTTTTTTACGTCCGGGCGTTACGATTTCATGCATCATTTTGTGATAATATTTTCTCTGTGTTGCTTTGATCGTTTTACAATATGTTATATACCAAAATGATCGCAATTTAGTGTACAATACAACGAAAAAGATTAACTCATTAGCTTTAACAGTTTTGCTCACAGCGTGATTTGTATACAATTATAAATGAAATTTTTTGTTTGCGCTGTCATATATTCCAATATTTATAAATGATAATATTTTTTTTTTCATTTCTGATGGTTGCATACTAAACTTCAGGCATCACAAAAAAAACTTTTTTTCCGCTTTGGCGCTCACTCCTGAACCCCGCTGGCATACGGGAGACGATTTCTGAAATACCGCTTAGGCGTTTAAGGGTTAAGTGCTCAAGACAAAAGATTGTGAATAGAACTCATTTCACTTATAATCCTGTGAAGAGAAAATATGGCAAGCAATATGAATTATGGAAATGCACGCTAAAAAGTGTTTAGTTACTTACTGTTCATCAGCCACAAATTTCCATAGGTAAGTCCTTAGGTAATGAGCATCAACTTGAACTTGCTGAAGACCAAACCTGCTAAATGTGCGTAGCCGGACACTCTCCATCAATGTCTGGACAAAATAATTTCAGAATTATCCTTACGGGTCTTCTATTTTTTTTCTCACCCATCTACATTTGTCTTGACCCACTTATGTATCCCTCTCTTCTAACTCTACTTTGCTACCATGATCACATCTCATTTTAGAACAAATTCTTGAAGTGATTTTGATCTATATCTACAAATTTTGTTCAGTGCTTTTATTAAAATATTTGATGATGGTTAATTCTTGTGGTGTACTTCAAAAATGACAATGCAGATTATAACCCCTTTTAGGAAACACCTCCATGAAAAAAAGCCAATCAGACTGGAATAAAATCAGTGTATGTACAAAAACAACTGAAAGGCCAATTAGACTGGAATAAAATCAGTGTAATGTATAATAACAAATGAAACTTGACAATGAATGGGAAGGTGAGAAATGTAAAAATATGACCACAGTTAAATTATTTTTATTTAATATTCATAAAATCACCCACTTTGAACCTAAACTTCATGCAATAGTTTGTATTAAACAAATACATAAAATATATATCAATATTTGGACCAAAAGAATAGCAAATTTAATAACTTTCAAATATACCATTTCTGAAAAAAATTTAGATTTTACAATACAGCACTTTACCTTCAAACTTATTTTTACGATTCCTGTCAAAATTGAGACTCTGGTGAACTCAACTGGTGCAAATATCTCGATACGTTCTGACCACAACTTGTTTAAATTAGCAACTAAACTGTTATCTAACTGGCTGGGTGTATATGAAGCCCAAGTGGAACGACCACCTGGTCCTCCCCGAGAAGCACTCAAACTAGAAGGAAAAATATTATTTTTTAAAGGAAGAAATACAGCAATTTTCAGGAGGCTAAAATAAAATGTAATAAAGCTCAACAGGATAAATCATGTTCATTGCCCGAAGAATATAGCAAAATGGTATTTTTATGATAAAATTAAGTTTCATGTAAGTATAGTACTTACCAAGTAATTACATAGTTATACTTTCCCACTCATGTGGCCGCTTAAATCTAAAAATTGCGGTAGCACTTCTATTGTTTTTGTGTAGGTGATTACCCTGCCCACTAATGGAGAACAACAAGGCAAAAGACTTCACTTCTTTTGTCCTTTTATGTCCATGAGAGGGGAGGAAGGAGGGCTCCGATCTGTAATTCTTGGTATGTACGTATATATGAAACTTAATTTTATCATGAAAATACCATTTCCAGATAACGAAAGTAACTTAACAAGTAATTACAAAGCTGAATCCAACATTGACAGGAGGTGGAATCCATGGACATATTCTACTCTAAAAAATTCATCTTGAACTGTACTGACATAGTGGAATAGCCACAAGTTGCCTCTACTTTTAAGAGGGAGCTTTGGAGCAAAGGACAATTCCAACTGCTTGCAAAGCATTAAAAACATCTGCCCTTGCCTTGGGTGCAGTACCAAACTACAATAACCAGATAAAGCTGTCACCTACACTGAGAAAAAATACCCCCAACCACTAAAATCTGGTGGGCACTCCAGGTACAAAGTAGCCCCCAGGCTCCCCAATGACTCGACACCTTACTTCAAGGTGAATAGATCAAGGATAAAATGAATTTTTCCTACGAATCCTCCCCAAGTATCATGCCAGCCACTGACAATGGACCCAATGTATGTACTGTAATTTTCAAATACTGTCTTGATCTGTTTTATGCAATGTGTCACGATAAATATGGGCTTACATTTCCAGTAAGTAGACTGAAGAATTGCAAAATGACATATATTTGAAAGCATACGAAGTGGGACCGCTCTAATATTGCGAACTCTCACCTTGAAGGTAGGCAGGATATCCTCCTGAATCTGCAAGAGATCCGGTAATAAGATCCCTAAGAAAAAACGACAATGCATTTTCATACAATTTTCTCTCTTGATTTTCTCTCTTCTGTCTACCGCATGTGATGGCGTATAAGGTGACCTTTTAACCTTAAAAAATCTCCCCTAAAATGGGGGGTTGTCTTATGCCCCAAGTATAAAAGCAAACCTTAAATTCTCCGGAGATTTTCATTGATAGGCTAACCCCTGAAGTGTTGACAATTGTGTCAATAGTTAACTACCGTCACAACTATCGACACAGTAAACAAAACATCTGTGAAATGGTAAAAACCGTAGGTAGAGTGAACCACACGTATTCATAGGGGATGTGTACCAGAGACATCTCCCCCCCCAAAGAAAATAGCTAGAATCCACAAATACTTGGAACCCCACTCTAAAAATGCTTATAACTACCTATCTTGAAAGTTTACATACCAAATGTTTACTAAAAGTACCATCCTACATCAAATATACCTCGAATTCTTATTCTGCTCCTGTATTAATCTTTGAAATAATATTAATATATTTCAAATTCATCTTAAACATTTTTCCAATAGAAATATATACGTACAGCCAATGAGAGAGAGAGAGAGAGAGAGAGAGAGAGAGAGAGAGAGAGAGAGAGAGAGAGAGAGAGAGAGAGAGAGAGACCATTGAATGGGCAACATCACATATTTGACCATCACGAGTTGAATTATTTATGAATTATTTCAGGGACATAGAGAATATGTTATGAGAGAAAGTGAGAGAATAACTCCTTAAAATATCAAAAGATTGAAATGAACCTCTATAGGCAACATGCGCTGAATGGCCCCTCGGCTCCGGCGCTTGGCTATGTGCCAAAAACTTTATAATCTAATCTCTATAGGCAACACTTCTTCCCCTCTCCCATATGTATATTTTTTCCATAGGGAGAAAGAGAGAGGGAGGGCTGAACTAAGCATCTATTTGTTTATCTATCAATTCATTTCTACCCTTTGGCAGAAACAGGGAGCAAGAGATAAGAGGAAGAAATAGAGATGAGATGATCAGTTGTAGGTAACAATTTGGACTGGGAGTCACTTTCTGTCACATAATATGACATTTCTGACAGGCCCACCTTTCCCCGCTTTACAACTTCAAAGGAAAACGACTGGGAAAATCTGTTATTTAATTTTTTTTAAATAACTTACTATAGAAATGCATAAATATTGTAATAATGGTGTATTACTATTTGTGGACTCATGGATTTGTGGATTTCTCTCCAGACCATATCTACAAATTATTCGCAGGGAATTCGCCTATTGGCAGTGTTTTTCTATGAGAAATATCCACAAATTCCTGTTTTTCTTTTAATCAATTTCATCGTAAAATGCACTTTTTGTGATAAAAAGGATTTTGACGTAGGAAAAATCTATTTCTGGGCGATTGGTTCGTGTCGCCCAGCGAAATAATCCTTTACTTCATTATTTCTTAGGTAAATGATCTAACAAATACCAGAGAATAAACAAAATAAAGAAGAGGTCAGTATAACTGACTCGCTCACCCAAATAAAAGAAGGGCGTCGGTATGAACACTAGGGCGAGTGAGACCACTACCACGAACTTCTTGTCATTTAGAAATTTCCCACAACAAAATCCCTCAAGGAGAGAGCCGACCCACAGAACGGGGCAGCAACTACTACTACTACAACCCACGCCAAGGTGACTGCTGCGCCTCTGGTGGCCATCCTGAAGTTAGCAATCAATCTTGAGCGAAGGGTTGGGAAGAGGTGGGATTTCGCTGGGCGACACGAACCAATCGCCCAGAAATAGATTTTTCCTACGTCAAAATCCTTTTTCTGGGCTCAGTTCGTGTCGCTGCGCGAAATAATACCAGAGAATTAGCACAAGATTGAAAATAAAGAGGGTCTCAATAAAACTAAAATTTAACTACTTACTATAATTGTAACAAAATATTCATACAACTTGTTCAGACAATTCTGAAAAAAGAACAATAACTAAATGTAACTTATAACTATAATTATTTACAAAGTATTTACATAAGTTACAGGTATGAATATGAAAATTAACATGTGTGTGAAAAAATCTTAACATAAAAAACACACTGAATAAGTTTTATAGATACCAATACAAAAGACAATAAACCATTGATAATGGGAGTGTGGAACCCTAGCATAAAAATAAGGGGACCACACTCTAATGCTAATATATACAACCAATTGTGGGTGACCCTAGCATAAAAATAAGGGACACCCACTAGACAATCATAAGAGCAGCTAAGACTCAAAGACAAGTGTAGAGTAAGATGGTAGGTTAGACAAACTGTTGACCGAGGTAGGTAGAAAGGAGATCTAGATCTTCAACTATACTACTGGGCAGAGTCAGGGGAAACTATGTTACCCGCTGCAACTGCCGAAAATTTCAGAGATTCCAAAGACTTCAAGTAGTGACGTTTAAATACTGTCGGCGATTTCCATCCAGTATATTTTTTCAAATCATCAAAGTTCATATGTTGGAAATAATTGATTGAGGTGGCCACTGCCCTGACATCGTGTGCCTTAGGGAAAGATTCAGGGTTAGCTTGTTTAATAAAGTATAGGATCTGTTGCCTAATACCTTTAATTGATAAGGTACCACCTTTTTCTCTCCTAAAGAGGGAACCCTAAGAGGAGGAGGATGTCCTAGACAGAAAGGCTCGTAAGGTCGTCACTGGACAAAGAGAAAGATCTTGGGGAAGGGGTAAGACTTTCCATGGTTCCCACCTCAATAAAGGATCCTCATTTTTTGCTAAAAAGCTGCGATCCGGAGAGAGCAGAACTTCTCCTGAAGGGAGAAATTCTACATGAACCGCATCTCTGGATAGCGCCGACAGTTCTGAAATTCTAGCTCCTGAAGCCAAGCTTAATAAAAATAATGTTTTTCTTAAGAGCATTATAAATGAACATGTCGTATTATCTGTATTGAGCCAGCCAGTTTTAGAACATCATTCAGAAAACCATGACACTGAAGTAGGCCTTACTGAAGGTCTAAGTCTAGCACAAGCCTTGGGAATAGACGAAAAGTAAGAGTCTGTTAAGTCTATATTAAAACCCAACTGAAAGATCTTCTTCAAGGCTGACTTGTTTGTCGTAATAGTACTAGCTGCAAACCCCTTTTCAAATAAAGATCTGAAAAAGGATATAGCCGAATTGATTGTCATGATTTTAATGTCCGATTCCCTCAGGAAGGATGCCAACTTTTTAACTGCAGCGTCATACTGCCTCAAAGTTGAATCCCTTTTATCTGATTCTAAGAAGAGGATATTTTGTGGATCTACATTTGCATCCCTCTTGGCCGCAAACTTCATGAAGTCCATAAAGTTAGGGCTTTGAGAATTCCTGAGGAAGCGAACACAGTCTTCATTTGTACCGACTGGGAGAGTCTGGGATTGGAAATTCGAAGGGGACGAAGACCCAATTCCAGCAGCAGGGGGTACCAGTTGCTCTTCGGCCAGTCCGGAGCTACTAGAGCTATCTGACCCTTGAAAGTCCTGAGTTTGTTCAGCACTTTCAGGAGAAGATTCACCGGAGGAAAGACAAATCTTTTCCCAGTTGTTCCAGTCTATGGACAGAGCGTCTGTGGCATAGGCCAGAGGGTCCAGGTTGGGAGCCACATAACAAGGAAGTTTGTGGTTCGCTTGAGATGCAAACAGATCTACTTGCAGGCCTGATACCCTCCGGAGAATCCATTGGAATGAACTGTTGTCCAGCGACCATTCTGACTCCAGTGGAACTGAACGGGATAGAGCATCTGCTATGACATTTCTCACTCCGGCCAGATGGGTGGAGGAGAGGTGCCAACCGAACTTGTCTGCCAGGGAAAAGATGGCTACCATGACATGATTCAGGTGTCTTGACTTGGAGCCTCCCCTGTTTATGCAGTGAACTATTACTGCGCTGTCCAGAAATAACTTTATATGAGAGTTCTTTGGTGGAAGTAGCCTCTTCAGAGTCAGGAACACTGCCATCGCTTCCAATACATTTATGTGAAGCTGGCGGAATTGGGGTGACCATGTTCCTTGAACTTTCTTGAACTGAGAATATCCTCCCCAGCCGCTTAATGAAGCATCTGTGTGGATAGTAATTCCCGGAGGGGGAAACTGAAGAAGTACTGACATGGACAGGTTCTTCAACTTTGTCCAAGGACGCAGACGATTTCGGAGAATCTGTGGTATTGCTGACAACTTGTCCCTGGATCTGACATTTGCTCGTGAGCGCCAGATCCTGGTTAAGTCTTTCAGTTTGGCTTTCATCAAGATGTTTGTCACTGAGGCAAACTGAAGGGAACCTAGGATTCTTTCCTGGTTTCTCCTTGAAGCATATTTGTACCTTAGAAATTGCTTCACTGACTTCACTATTTCTTTCCTCTTGGCTATTGGAATCGACAGAGTGTGAGAAGATAGATTCCATTGGATGCCCAGCCATTGAAAGCTGGACTCCGGAGTGAGTCTTGACTTTGTCCTGTTTATCTGGAACCCCAGATATTCCAGGAACTGAATGACCTTCTTTGTGGCTTTGCGGCATTCCTCGACTGTTGGTGCCCAAATCAACCAGTCGTCGAGGTACGCTACTACCATTATCCCTTGAGACCTTAGTTGTTGAACAACTACTTCCGCCAATTTCGTGAATACTCTGGGTGCTACATTCATACCCCAAAGGTGGGGACTACCTTGAAGGAGAATGTTTGGTCTCCCAGCTTGAAGCCCAGGTAAGGGCGAAAGTGTCTTGCAATAGGGATATGATAGTATGCGTCTGTAAGATCGATAGAGGTGGTGACGGCCCCACGGGGAAGTAAGGTCTGCACCTGCGAGATAGTCAGCATTTTGAACTTGTCGCAGCGAATGGCCAAGTTTAACTGGGACTAGTCTAAGATTACCCTTCTTTTTAATGAGTCTTTCTTTGGCACGCTGAATAAGCGACCTTGAAACTTCAGTCGCTTGACTCTCGCTGTTGCTCCTTTCTGAAGGAGGTCCTCTGCATACTCCGTCAATTCCTACGATGGAAGTTGAAGGAACGGTCTGGGTGGAGGGGGGCCTCCAATCCAACTCCAACCCAGACCTTTCGACACAATACTTTGTGCCCATTTGCTGAATCCCCACCGATGCCGGAAGAGAAACAGCCTCCCTCCTACCTTGGAGATCTCACTACTGCTGAGTCGAGTGACCTCCGCGGCCTCCACGGAAGTGCTTTCCCCTATTAAGCAACCTTCCTGATCCTCTCTGACGAAAGGATCCCCTAGCCCTACCTCCCCTGGCGAACTGGTCAAAGTGTTGGAAGGCTTGGCCCTCGAACACCTGGTTAAAGGCTGGGGAGACAGCATAGGAAGTGGAAGGCTGAGCCTGAGGGGAAATCAGGTAGATTGGTTGAGTCTGTGTCTTCGACGTAGAAGGCTGGCCTGGCTGAACAACCGGCACCGCTGACACAGCCTGGCTGAAGTGTTGTGGCTTCTTCTGGTAAGGCTGAAACCGTTTGGTCTTTTTCAGTTTCTTGCCTGCAGAAGATGGGTCTTGGCGCCTCTTAGCAGAGAGGCCCCAACGATCCTTGAGGCTCTGGTTGAGCCTCGTCGCCTCGCTTTGGACCTCCCTAACCATTGCTTCAGGGAAGAGGTCTGCCCCCCAGATGTTGGAAGAAAGCAGCTTATTCGGCTCATGCCGAATAGTTGCTTCCTGGAGGACATGTTTGCGACAGTTGACCCTCGCCGTCACAAACTCGTACAAGTCCGATTGGACCGTACAAGTCTGCGATTTGGTCAACAATTTGAAGAGCGGCTCTGAAGCGTAAGATAAAGCCGCTACCTCCGTCATTGCCATGGTGTTGATAGACCTGGCCAGCCTAGTTTTAGCCTCAAACTCGGCTTGAATGAGGCTATCAGGAAGTCTTGGGAGCTTCTCGCCGAACTGGTCCATCGCGCAGTCCGGCTTGAGCTTGCCTACCGAAAAAGTATTCGGCAGGTCCTCCCACAAATCTCCAAGCGAAGGGAGCAAAGGTGATGTGGGATCTGCTTCCCTGAACTGAGGCAAGGGCTCTCCCTTTAAGCCAGCTGGGATGGTAACGCTGGCGATCTTAGTTAGAAAAGGGAGAGGAGTCTCTTCCTCCATCGTAAAGATGGTGAAAGGACTCTTAAATGCCTGGATTCTGGTGTTGGAGCAGTCCATCTCATCCAGACACCGGAGCCACTCTCTTTGAGCCTGGTCCCTGGAGTACAGCACTGTCTCCCTAGGGACCTTATCCTCCCTGTTCATAGCTGCCTCCGTCAGCCTGGCGTAGCCAATGAACGGAGGCTGAAGATTCTCTGGGTAAAACTCGAAGTCTTCAATCCTTCGAGTACCACACTCCGGAATGGAAATGAACCCGTCCTGGAAAGGGGCGTAGGAAGCCACTCTCCAGGGGTTGTTCATCGAGAAAGGAGGAAGAGAATCATGGGGAGGAAGTTGGGGAGCAGGCATAACACCAGGTGCCGGGGAGGCAGCTTGAGGGGCCTGATTGAAGCCGGACATTAGGCTTTCCTGAGTGGCAATCCTGTCCGATAGTTGGCGAGAACATCTGCTCCATACTTGTCCTCAGAGAGCCTACCAAATCTCCCATCTGCTGCATCATCCCGACGGAGAAAGCGTTGGGATCGAAGCTAGGAGCAGATGTAGAAGTGGATGGGTAACTTGCTAGAGGTACCGAAGAGGAAGGAGAGACCACTGACTCCGCCGGAGTACGGGGCCTCTCCTTGGAGGACTTGCTCTTAGAAGCTCTAGAGCCCAAAGCAGATGATTTACCCTTCTCTGCTCCGGGGTTAGAAGCCGAAGACTTACGACATGACGACGCCGAAGAAGTCTTTTTAGACGACGACGTCTTTGTCAGGGTTTTCTGCACCCTGTGACCCTTCACTTTAGGGACCACAGAAGCGCTAGGCTTAGTATACGAGAGCTCAGCTCCCGTAAAGCCTTGGAAAGAAGCAGGAGAAGCAGCAGGGGAAGAAGATCCAGTGGCGCCCAAGGGAAGCCCTTGAGCGTCCAACATACCTACCTCGACCAACAGGTCATCTACACCTACCATCGGTTCTACATTTAAGTCTAGTGTGGCGACTTCCGCTGAGATGTCCTGGCCTGGTTCCTTCATACACGCGGCGACCTGCCACTGGATCATCGTCATCGTCGGGGTGCCTGCCTTGCTGGGTCGACGTACCCCGCCAACTTGCCGCCGGGGAACAGCAGGACAGCCATCCTCTTCTCCAGGATGTAGGGCTGTCCCTTGGCGGCGTTCTTGCCGAATCCGCCGACCCAAGCCCTCAAGGTCGCGAGGGCGGTCTCTCTAACCGCGGGAGCCTGGAAGAGAGGGTGTCTGTTAGATTTTAGTTTAAAGTTGAGGGTCAACCTTAGACTAAAATAGCCTTAAGACTAGACATTATCGGCATATATTCCATAATAATATGGGTAACTTAAGCTTAAAACTATATTTCAAAACTTAAGCTTAAGATATAATTCAGAATTTCTATCATATGTATATACTGATGGAAATACTTACCCCGTCCAAAAACTGACTCACAAGATCATAGCAGATCGTACGCGTTTCGTGGAACCAGACCTGCAGATTCCCGTGAGGAGTCGCACACGGAGCATGAGACCTGCAGACTTCATGCCCACAGGGGTCCTTATCATAATAATAAGGGCTAGAGACGCAAGGTAAAAATAAGGGAAAAGTTCCAGGTATAGGAGACCGAGAACCAACCCGCCACGAGGCAGAACAATGCCGCCATGCTTCCGACCGGGAACCTGTATTTATACCTAAAAAACGGCAAATACTGACTCAAGGAAGGAACGAACTAAATAGGAACCTTTCGGAATACTTAACTTAGCCGCTGCGATGGCAGAACGTTCCATGGTGGCGAAAAAATCCGTAAATTAGCACAAAAACACAAGAGCAAGGGAAACGCGTGCGTCTTGTAGCCTTCTAACGAAAAGGATGGCCACCAGAGGCGCAGCAGTCACCTTGGTGTGGGTTGTAGTAGTAGTAGTAGTTGCTGCCCCGTTCTGTGGGTCGGCTCTCTCCTAAGGGATTTTGTTGTGGGAAATTTCTAAATGACAAGAAGTTCGTGGTAGTGGTCTCACTCGCCCTAGTGTTCATACCGACGCCCTTCTTTTATTTGGGTGAGCGAGTCAGTTATACTGACCTCTTCTTTATTTTGTTTATTCTCTGGTATTTGTTAGATCATTTACCTAAGAAATAATGAACTAAAGGATTATTTCGCGCAGCGACACGAACTGAGCCCAGAAAACTATTTAAAAAACCAGGTACACTCGACAAGAAAACTGAAGATACAGTTTTCATTAGCTTTTGTTCATCCAATTTCCCATTTGTTTTTACTGAAAAGACATAATATAGCTAAATTTACTCTAGAATATGAAAATATACTGCAAATGATATCATATAAGTTAAAACTACAAAACAAAACCGTTCAGATACTTAAAAACACGATATATGTCTGAAGTAATTGGAATTTCTCAGATGGATTCATTCATAGAGATCTGGTAGATAGAATGTGAATTTCTGATTTTAGTACTATGCATCACGACGACAATATTTACTCGTTTTGCTTCATGAACGGGGATATATTGCTTCATCGTAAGTGGTGAATGCAATTATTTTAGTTTCTACAAACTTATGTTTGTATTCCAAAGCGATTAAAGTTAGCTGACGTCAATGGCAGTCAATGTTGCAACGGCTAAGGTAGTTTGAACAAATCTAGTTGCATCCGCCAGAGCGTTTTCTATGATGTGAGGAGGAGACCTAGAACTTCGAGCGAAAAGCGCAAGTCACTGGATACTGGCTAACGTAACGGATTTCACACTTTGATTACTTTGACGTTGACATGGATCGAATGCTAGTTGCTGTTTACAAAGCTACTGTCTTTAAACATAAATCTTAATAAAGGTTAAACTAGCATGTCAGCTCAATGATTTTCTGGCTATATGCTCCCATTACAAAGCAGTTCGTAGTAGCCTACAGCCCTACACGACTGCCTTTCTTTGCCGCGAGGCTTAAAGATCTCCTACGATATAAACTTTAATTGCCTGAGCAATACATATTGAATTATTTGAGGTAATAAATATTTTTACTTAATACAGCTCTTTTCGTGAATGAAACCCAATTTTCAAAAGTAAAAACTATATCAAGAGAGCAAGAATGACCGCACCGTGTCTAAAATTTTCCCCGTTTTTTTACAATCTTTGAATGCTACCTACGGCAATTGTCGAATGTAATCAAGATTAGGGTATGAATTTCTTAGAGAATTATCTTGATTATTATGATCCTTCAAATTTTATCTAGCATAGTGCAGCACGATCTTGGCAGTCATATCATATTGCGCAAGCATAGGCCTATCGATTGAGATACTTAATTCATTATATTTTCTTCTGCCTTTCCCCGTCACAAGTCCGCCACCAGTACTATAATTCTCTCTCTCTCTCTCTCTCTCTCTCTCTCTCTCTCTCTCTCTCTCTCTCCACTTCTAAAACATACTTTAAAAAAATATATATTACCACTCAATCTCCGAAAGAAAATATAATGAAATTAAGTAGTTATAAATAAGCCTAAGCTTTCACATGAACAGATTTTGCTCCTCTTTCTCTCTCTCTATCTCTCTCTCCCCACTCTTAAAACACATTTGAAAAAATATTATCACTCAATCTCTCAAAGTAAATATAATGAATTAAGTATTCCCAAAAGATAGGCCTATGCTTGCGCTCTCTCTCTCTCTCTCTCTCTCACTTTTGAAACATTTGAAAAAATACTATCACTTAATCTCTCAAAGTAAATATAATGAATTAAGTATCTGTATCGATAGGTCTATGCTTGCGCGCTCTCTCTCTGTCGTCATAATATTTCATTCTTTATTGTATTGTTCCTCAAGATTTCCACAAGTACTGCCCAAATTTTAAAACCCTTTCTCTCATTGTTTAAGATCCTTCTTTAATTACGTATGAATTTTACATCAGTTTAGTGTCAAACATTACTAATAAATAAGGTTTCACAGCAGGTTTTGAAAAAGGATGATCGATATTCTACCTTGAACTGACGTTACCAAACCAATATTAACGAATAATATAGAGCCTGTTTCTACATTCAAGTATAAATGATTATAGGACCTCAACAGTATCTTTATGGTGCAAAGTTGATGGAAATCTAGAAAGCAACAAACGCTATGATTTTGAAGCTCCACCCCCTTTCAAGAGTTGCCAGCTGTGGCATTATTGAACAATATATGTCCGAAGATTTAAAAAAAATGTATCTTAACTTTCCTTGCAGAGTGTACATATACAAATTTTTAGTGGGGTTTTCTCGAGTTTTAATGAACAAAATAGGTAGTTTTCAGCGGTTTTGTAGGGGTTCCAACTATTCACGGATTCTAACTATTCGCAGTGGGGTCTGGTATACATCCCCGCGAATATGGGGGGTGTGACCACTGTACTATTATTATTTAGTCTTGCTAATATTTGAAAATTAGTACTTATGTATTAGGTAAATCATTTATTTATCATACAAAACAAAGAGAGAGAGAGAGAAAGAATTGTTACTTTTATTATTTAATGTCATTTAATCTTATTAAACTTAATACAGTATTAATCAATATTAACATTTGAAAATTAGTAAATCATTTTTGTATTATAAAAATATATTTAGTCATGGAAATAACATCAAAATACAAACAACAGTTATTGGAATTATTGTACCAAAAATGTGTAAAATCATTATCTTCAAGATTTTAAAATGTTTGGCAAAGCTAACTGTTACAAAAAAATACTTTTGTATTTCCTTGGGAAATATACACAGTAAACATCAACGACAAATGGTCAACGCCTCTGACATCACTATTGGCAGAGTAATACCTATTGGAAATAGATTTACATGAATTATTACTTTAAAATGAGAAAGAATCCCTATACTAAGGATAACTTGGAAACTGTCCTTCTCACAGAACCTTTTAGTCTGATTATAAAATGCTACTAAAGAATTACTGGCTTTTGGTAAACAGCAAGGCTTGCAAGTCAAGCACGACTGGGGAACTACGAATAATGAGCAGACTGCAAAATGTTTAGGAGGCAAGAGCACCGTCTGAGACTGGCAAATTCACACATGTACTTCATTTAATTTACTACATTCATAAATAAAGTAGCTGCAATTTTTGAAGCCAGCTTTGATAATTCGTGAAAGAAACATATCTCAGAATTAAGTTCCATTCAGCAACTAAAGACATTGATGATATCAGTAAAACAAAATCAGCAGATTATTTTCAGAATGTAAACAAAACTAGAATGTAAATTGTGGATCGCTCTGTTCATATTATAATACAATGATACAGGATAATAATACATGCAATATGATTAAATACAGTAAAACAACAGTTTTATTAAAATTACCATTATTCACAATACAACTATTATTCAACTTTTAACCGGGACATAGTCTGTCTCTCTCTCTCTCTCTCTTCTCTCTCTGTTTAAAAACTGAACTCAGCATTGATCTATACCCTTTGATGGTGGAAGAAGAGAGCCCCTTGGCAGTCCTCAGGTCGAGGAGGAAGTCTGCTATCTGAGCTACAGATGTTTTAGCATAGTAGATGTTATGTCTGCTACACCCCCATCAGAAGACTGTCCACTTGGATTGGTAGACTTGGCAAGGAGACTGACATCTAGGGCTTGCTATAGCTTTTGCAGGTGGTCTTAAAAATTCCTTCACTCTGATGAGTCTCCAAACAGTCTGAAGCCTGTCAGAGCTAGGGCAGATAGTCCTTGATGGAATCTCCAAAAGTGGGGCTGTTTGAGTAGATGTGGATCTTGAGGGAGCAGTTTAGGGAAGTCCACTAAGTCTCAGGAAGTCTGGGAACCATTCATTGAAAGGCCAGAATGGAGCTACCAGGGTCATCGTTACAGTGCAATGGGATCGAAACTTGTTGAGCACATCCCTTACAATGCTGAATGGCGGGAATGTGTACAGATCTAGATTTGACAAATCTAAAAGCATGCATCTGTCGCCCATGCCAAAGGGTCCGGGACTGAAGAACAAAAGAGTGGAAGGCAATTATTCCTTGATGTGGCGAATAGGTCCAATGTTGGCCAGCCCCACAGATTCCACAGGTCTTTGCATACCATGGAGTCCAAAGTTTATTCTGTGGGAAGGACCTGTTTGCAACAACTCCGTTTGCCCACCAACACATTCTTTTTCCCGTGGATGAAACAGGGGACTTAGTACAGGAGCTCACAGAGATTTGTATTTTATCTCAAGTACAAAAGGTTTGATAGCTAAAGTCATCAGCTGGTGTGATGGGGACCTCCGAATGGCCATTCTTAAGTTATGACGTTGGTGCGTTGAGTAAGGGGCCGCTGCTTGAACTGCCCTCCAAAACGGGTTTAAATTACATTTTGGAGAACATCAATCAAACCTGTGATAAAAGTTTCGTTTTGGCACTGTGAGTACAGATATGACATTCTTAAATGGAGCAATTGGTGCAAAACGCATTTAAGAAAGGTCCAAATGGGGCGCTACTGTCACATTTAAATCACAATTTGAGTACATCAATGAAACTTTGTTTAAATATACCTTGGAGCTTCGTGATGAAGGATCAGTAATTCTTAAGTATCAAATTTGGTGCAAACCCCATTTAAGAACGACCTAAAGAGGGTGCTATTTTTTGCACATTTCAAACATGTCTTACGTACATTAATGAAACTTTGTAGAAATATCCTTTAGAGCTTTATGATAAAGGATCAGCAGTTCTTAAGTGTCGAATTTGGTGCAAAACCCATTCAAGAAAAGCCTAAAGAGAGTGCTATATCAGCATATGGTGGATTAAAACAAATTTTCTAGCTCCATGACCTCTTTGTATACCATGAATAAAACTTCGTTGGAATATTTTTTTTATCTGACATAGAAGAACAAAGGAACTACATATTTATATATTTTAGTATTTATTCATACAAGAAAAGGTGCATTGGTGAAGAGTGAAATATAATTTACGTGTCAATACTGTTTACAATTCGATATTTATTTATGGTATTTACCAGGATATATAATATCTAATGTATCTAACTCATGAATTATTAGTTTTTAAAATCTATTGTTTGCTCTATCCTCAGCTCCATACATTGTGGCTGTAAACCTCTGAAGAACTTCTTTCGTAGTGTTAGAAACTGTAGAGCTCATTGCCATTACTCTGAAAGTCTTCTGGTAGTTAAGTTGCTTTTCTAGAGTTAGGAGAGGCCTGACCTTCACTTTTCTGACAAATGCAGATGTATAGTCTGATCCCGTGAAGGCATGGAAAGCTGGCAGCGCTGCACAAAGATCTGGTCCTAGTTCCTTCCATATTGCAGTCAGGCTGATGTAACGACGATTGTTCGTTGAAACTGTTCCAATATCCATCCAAAATGTTGGCAGATATCTATTGCAGTGGGACAATAATATCACTGCAATGCCTGTGTCGGATGCCCCGACCACTATGTGTCCATTCTCACTATCAGCTGATAAGGAATGCAGACAAATCTTTGTCTGCCTCTTCATGGTTGTTCTTTAATCCATCCAATGTGTTTCGCTGTATCATACCCTCTGTCACCTGGAACTTATAACATTCCCCTTGGACATCTAAGAAGACTTCACGATCCCCCAGAATGTTAGCATACGAAGAGTCTTACCATTCATGGGCAAGAAACTGGGGTAGCTGCTTCTTGAAGGACTTGGACTTTAGGGCATAGTTTAGATTTCTTGGCACTCGTCTCTGCTCTGACCTTGTGATGATGAAGGTTCTGTCATGAGATCCCCGCCCGTTTCTTTCAGGGTATGCATTTGGCTGATGTTGCTAAACTCTGGGTAGGAATACTTCTGGCTAACCCTCAGTATGTGAGGGGTAAATTTGGTGGCAAGGTATGTAAGAGAAACTGTCCATCTATGATGTAAGCACTGACTTCCTTTGACTGCCCTTCAAAACCTTTCGCTTTACTCTCCAATATATTAAAGAGTGCACTTTTATCAGTCTTCACCATTATTTCTAGGGCTGGCCAAGGACAGAGCTACTGGGATCAATGGGTACAGGAGAATATGCTGCATGTCAGGTCTCTTCTTGGTGGACAGCACAAGAGGCATCCCATCAGATTATGTGATCCTTTAAGGGCTGCAACTTTTGTGTTCTTTGTCCGACAATTGCTTGCACAGCCATCTACAAAGGTTTTCAGCTTTTCCTTCTTTATTGCACTTTCAAACTTGCTTGGATCACTCACGCAAGCCTGGATGAATTCTTTATGTCTGACTTTTCCCTTAGTTGGTACATTGAGGAGGCTCTCACAGATTTTATCATTGGTACCTTTTGCTGTGCAAATACTGTACAATACCTCTGAAGCTTCCTGGGTTTCATATGGATTGTTTGTATCTATGATTTGCTTGATGATTTTCTGAAGGATCTTCAAAAAATCATCAAACTTTGTCACGTTGAATTCGTCTTGGCTAAAGTTCTATAGTGACATCTTTGCTAATTAATCCTGTCATCTCTTGTAGCTGACTAATGAACAATGCTCAGGTAGCCTTTGTTACCATCCATCTGAGGCGAGCGTAGTAGTCACTAGTGAAAGAAGTAATTCCTGTCATTCGAGATGCAGCGTCGGCATTGATAATTTATTCCAGTGTCAAATCCACAGGAATTCTGCTGAAATCATGTTCTGTCCTTCGCACTGTGAACACACCCTGATTAATTATCTCATTAAGGCCAGGATGAGTCTCATCAATATTCAATAAGTCCAATTGGTATTATGTTAACCAGTGGGAATAGTTGATGCGGCCTGTGGCAAAGAACAGGTCAATGATCAATGTCAGTGTGAAGACAAAGAGCTCAATGTTATTTGTCCGCATAGCTCTTTCAAGTTGGTGAAATATGTTAATGTACTCCACATACATCTTCCAGAACTTTGCAGTGTATCCATGAGCTCCTGATACAATTGCCTTGGGTAATTCAGAATACTTGTTCGAATACTTCTCAGAAAGATCTGTACTGATCACCAGCTCAAGCTCTTCTCTGTAATCACATGTCTCTAGAAATGCATTGAAATGCAGGCTGTCAAAGGCAATGCCCAGTAGAGGATGGAGCCTCCTGCATTGGTTAAAGGTTGTTCCTGTGAGGAACCCAATCAAAGAACCTGGTGCAAGGACACCAGTCTCTATAAGCATGTCAGGTCCTCCTGATTCTGCTATGAGTCTTCCAAGGGACTTGAAAGAAATACCATCTCTATAAGGAAAGCAAGCACCCATCATGATGAAAACATTATCAAATGTTGGAGATTCTGTAGCCTGGATTTGCATGGCTGGTCTTGCTTCTGCAAGTTCATATGTAACCAGTCCATACTCTTGGTTGCATTCTTCAGCACACTTCTCGTTTATTCGAAGGGTTTGTCGCACTACCGAAAAGCTGGTGATGGGCTCATTGGTTTAGCATGTATCTCGCTTCCTGTTTTGGTAGCTGATCCTTGTAGAAGATGGCATTGGGTAAAACATCAGCCTCAAATGTGTGGCTCATTATCCACACAAGCTCCAGATGTCTCGCAGTGATTGCAGCATCAGGTATGGTAAAAATAGATGTGTTCTTATAGGTAAAGGAAGCTATTTTGGGGACACCAAAATAGGGGGCAAGAGATGCGTCTGCGACAGTGAACAGACCTCTTCTTGGCAGCTTTCTTTGCTCTTGGTGTTGCCTTTTTAACTGGTGTTGGTGTTTCATCACTCTGTTGACTTTTGCTATGATCTCCTGGCAAATTTTGATACAGAATTCCCATTGTATCATGCAGTGTATCACTCCCGGACAAACATCTACAAACATCTGTGTCATCTCATCGAAGTTGTCAAATCCGAGTCCCACTGGACCTCCTGCCAAAGTGTTCTCAGGGTAAGCTTCTATCGTCTCTTGGATTGCTTAAGCAGTTGATGTTTCGAGTTCCTCCAAGCATGAATAGTTGAGGCAATGCTCAAACCTATTTAGAACTTCAGTAAGCTTCTTGCTACCTGTGATAGATCTCATAGCCATACCTAGAGTTACATGTTCTGCTGGCTTTGCGCGGGCTCTTTAGACAACAAATAATGCTTCCTGATATATGGAATCAATACAACATTTGATTTGTTTTCCATGTTGGTCAGATACGTTGCCTGTGTACAGAACTTTGGAGAAGTTCATCACAGGCTGGGGTATACAAATGTGTCCCTGTCTCTGATATAATTCAGTGTTGGACTATCTGGTACATCTTTTTTGTAACATTTAACAGATGCTTTCGCAATATTACAGCTGCTTGGTTGAGGAGTCGTTCCTTGGACTCTGTAATCATAAGCCACACGTAAGGAATCATCAACAATTACATCGTTGTAAAGAGTACTACCTAATTTCTTACCTACCAGACTCTGGGCCTTGATTTTGGACCCAAACTTATTTGTTGGGTTTCGCAACAAATTGTGCCTATGCACAGGAGACTCATCAGCAGATGAACAAAAGTCCAAATAACAATCATACACAGCTGTCAACAGTTCTGCACGTTTGTCAGCAATTACAAACTTCTCGACATATTCATGGATATTTCTAACAGCAATTATTGTCTTTTTCTGGGGAATGTCATCTTTTTTTTGTTTAGTACTAGAAGTTCTATTGGCTGTAAGCAAGAATGCGCTCTTGCATGAATGATGATACTTAAGCTTCTTTTGCCACCAGGTCTACACCAACGACTTTCGAAAGGACAGCTGTATCCTGCAGTAGTTCAGCAGCCTCTTGAATCCTCTGTCCTGGTTCTAGTGTTTTACATGATCCTAAAAGTTCAATAGCCCCTCCTTTTTTCTTCCTCTTTTGATTACAGAAAAGACAGGTGACAGGAAGAATTCCAGATGATTAGGGTTCAGCATCGTCATCTACCCTTGCATTGGAACGTAAATGCACCAAATTCCTGGTCTATCTCCAGGAGATGATGGTGTGGATGTAACGGCTGTGATTTTCTGGTTGCAGGATACATGATAACCATCATTCTCATCTGGGCTCTCGGGCAAGGTGACAACCAAGTCATAATAAACCGATTTCTGAAATTGGGGTTTTTCATGCCTCTTCTCAACTGCGGTTTGCATAGTACTCCAGTTCTTCTCGTGAAAGGCTAAAACACCTCAATGTCGTTTCTTCTCTGAAGGCTTCCCAGCATGGAGAATACAATGCCTGTCACGCCTGGAGCCAGGAATTAAAAGGGTTTTTATTCTAAGCTAGAACACGTTCTATATAGCTACATCAATAACTAATTTTCATGTGAAAATAAACAGCTCAAGAAAGACATTTTGATTTAATTTCACGTAATAATCCAATGTGTAGAACACACTTGGCTCTCAATTTGGAGACACTCGAAAAAAAAATCTCAAATCCTTAAGTTTTGAAATAACCCCATAAACTCACATTTGTGTTCTATTACTCTGCACAAGGAAATAATATAAACTTATCAGTTTAGACCCTTCTTAACTGGCTAACTTCCATACAAAGCAAAGTTGCCACCATACTGGTATTATGGAACTCTAATTTTCATAAACACGAAGACCTAAAAAGAAAAGGCACAATTAATACTATCATTCTGAAATTATATTGCTTATATATTCAGTGAAACAACAGTAGTGATAAGATAAACAGAAGAGCTCACAATAGTGGTGTGGCACATCACATGTGGAGGAGATGACATAAGTAAACACATAGGCCTAAAGAAAATGAATAAAGGTCTTTTCAATGTACTAATAATAAAACCCTCTTTAGGCCGTTCTTAAATGGGTTTTGCACCAATTACGACACTTAAGAACTGCTGATCCTTTATCATGAAGCTCTAAAGGATATTTCTACAAAGTTTCATTAATGTACGGAAGATGTGTTTGAAATGTGCAAAAAATAGCACCCTCTTTAGGTCTTTCTTAAATGGGGTTTGCACCAAATTTGATACTTAAGAATTACTGATCCTTCATCAGGAAGCTCCAAGGTATATTTAAACAAAGTTTCATTGATGTACTCAAATTGTGATTTAAATGTGACAGTAGCAGCCCCTTTGGACCCTTCTTAAATGCGTTTTGCACCAATTGCGCCATTTAAGAATGTCACATCTGTACTCACAGTGCCAAAACGAAACTTTTATCACAGGTTTGATTGATGTACTCCAAAATGTAATTTAAACCTGTTTTGGGGGGCAGTTCAAGCAGCGCCCCCTACTCAACGCTCCAATGGCATAACTTAAGAATGGCCATTAGGGGGTCCTCATCACAACAGCTGATGACTTTAGCTATCAAACCTTTTGTACTCCAGATGTAATACAAATCTCTGTGAGCTCCCGCACTGACTGGTCTCGTACAGTTCCGGTCAGCCCAAATGTGGCGTTCCTTTGTGGCTTCACAGAGGGAGAAGGGATGGATCCCGCCTTCTTTCCTGATGTAGGAGGGAGCCACGGTGTTGTCCGAGTGCACCACCACAGTTTTGTCAGTGACCATCAACAAAAAAAGACATTAGACTGAAATGAATGGCTGTCAGTACCTTGACACTGATGTACATGATTCATTTTTCAGATACCACGTCCCAGAAGCTTCAGTGTTCCTCAGAAGGGCTCCCAACCCAGGTCTGAGGGGGTCTGAAAAGAAGTCTAGGTCAGGGCTCACAGGGAGCAGCAACTTTCCCTCTGAAAGTCTCTCTCCCTATGCCCACTATCGCAGGTCTGACTTTATCTCTGCTGTTGTGGGGAGCACCACACAGTCCGGTTGCATTTTCCTGTTCCAATTTGCTCTTAGGAAGAACTGAAGGGCTCTCATATATATAGTCTGCCTAATTTCACAAACTGTTCAATGGATGAGAGAACCTAGAAGACATCCACCAATTTGCCGAGTAAGACGTGAGAGAAGGAAAGCTGTGGATTGTCTGTAAGCAAAGCAAGACTAGATTCCCTTGGGGGATGGAAAAGCCTGGAAACTCAGAGTTGACCCTCATCTCCAAATATAGAATCTCCTGAGTTGGGGTCAGCTGCACCTTCTGCATGTTGACCAGAATTCCAAGCTTTTGGGCTAGGAGAAGGGTTTTCGGTAGGTCCTTCGTACACTTCTCTTGTGACGATGATCGGAAGAGCCAGTCACTCAGGTAAAGCCATACATTGATGCTAACAAGATTTAGCCAATTTGCGAGAGGGGCTAGCACTCATGTAAAAGCTTGAAGAGTTTTAGAGACAAATTACAGGTCCCTGAAAGATTCTGTCTTCAAAAATGAAACTGAGAAACTTACTGGAGTCCAGATGAACAGAGATTTGGAAATGCATGTCTTGCACATCTCGAGTGATCATCCAATTGCCCTGTTGAATGGGTGATAGTACAGACTGGTTTGTCTTCTGGATGTAGAAGTTCAGAGCTTTGACATCAAGGACAGGTCTCTAACCCATTGACGACTTGGGGGCTACAAGAAGACAGTTGTAATAGCCACTCGATGAATAATCCTCTACATCCTCTATGGTTCTCTTTCTTAGGAGGGATGACACTTCCTCTGAAAGAGCTGCATACCACTTGCAGCCTTTTGAGTATGCAATCAATGTAGTCCACATGGACACTATTGGGGGATACTCTTTGAATGGTATCAAGTAGCCCTCCTTCAAGATTTTGGCTGTCAAAGGCTCTGCTCCTCTGACACTCCAATTTTCCCGGAAAAGGAGTCTGGCTCCCATTGGTAAATGGAGGACTGACGTTTAATTTTTTAAGGGACAGTCTGGAAGAAGTCCTCTTGACTGACTTTGCCAAGAAAAACCTTGGAATGGGTTTTGGAAGGAAAACTGTCAACTATGAAATGGCTGTTGCTGCAGTGGGGGGGGGGGGGGGGGATTAACACTATAGGCTGAAGGATCTTTAGGGAACCTCAAATATTGAGCTAACAAGTCCAGAGTTTACTTTTTATGGAGGTCCATTGCTATTTCTTTGACGGTGAACTTGGGAAAAAGATACAACTGGTCTAATGGAAAGTAAAGTAAGGCAGACTTCTGAATAAAAGTTAATCCCTTCATGGTGAAGGAGTACCACAGTTTCCTCTTTATGAGAATTCCCAGGGAGCAAAGGGCCTTGAGCTTTAAGAAGCCATATCTGATGGCTTTGTCTATGCATGACAGTGCGCTAAGCCAGTCAGCAGTGAAGTCTGGCCAATTATTGCAGTCCTTGATTTTCATAGCAAGAGCCCCGACTGCCCAGTCAAGGAAACTGAGCACTTCAAAAAATTTGAAGACTTTTCACCAGGTGATCCAACTCCAAGGAAGAAAACATCACTTTAGCCGATGAGAAGGCTGAATGGCAGGCTGAGTTAATAAGACCCTGGGTGTCTCCCTGGGATAATGCAGCACCTCCAAAGGACAGAGCTTTTCCTGCAGTGTAAGACAGGTACCTCCTGGCTGCCAATCTCGAAGGTGGAAAAACAAAGACACCTCTGCTTTGCTCTCTTTTCACCGAGAGCCAATCCTCAACCCTTTGAGCACTTTCCTCAAAGAGGAGGAAAGAATTATCTTCAGAAGACGAGCACTGGCATCAGCTGGCTGGAAGAGCAACAGAAAAGTCGTCAGGAAATATCTCAACCGAGAAGCACAGGCTGAAGGAACTAGTTCTTGCACTAAATCCTCCTCAACAGAAGAGATTAGGGACAAAGATAAGTCCTTAGCAGATTTGGTCCCAACTGGAGCTTTATTGAGCAGACCCAGAATGTCAGCTAACTGTGGTCTGATGGGCACCAATGATGGATCTTCTATTACGGCCGCAGGAGAACTAGAAGCTGGCAAAGAAGTCGGGTGCTTGACAGTAAAACTGGTGTTTTGTGGTCAGGAGAATGTGTTGGGTGCTCATGTGGGCACCTAGACAAAGTCTAAGGTACTTGGGACTGGATCAAGCACTGCAGGACGGTTGAGGACTAAGAGAAAGATCCTTAAAACATTTGCAAGGAATGGGTGAAGAGCTGTCGACACTGTCCTGGACATCTCTGAGTCTGAAGATAATTGATGAGTCATGGCTGTCCGTTGAAATCTGTGCAAGTGCAACAGGTTCAACTGAGGGAGCTACTGCCTGTGGGCAAACCCCACTGGCCTCCTTTAGACCTCCAGTATGTCTTCTCCCAAGTTCTGGGGAGTGTGACAGGGACCTTCATCTGGGAGAAATGGTGGGATGGACAGCCACTTCCTCCACTGGTACTGCCACAACACTGTTCACTATGCCCATAAGGACTCTTAGGGAAGCCTCTATCTCTGCCACTGTGTTGACCATTAAATCAAACTTACAGTCAAATCTACACTCGTGACTGGCAGTGGGATCAGGGTTGGAAGCATAGGAGCTAGGCATGGGAGTATGTATGATGAACGATTGCCGCACGCATTTCTGGGCTCAGTTCGTGTCGCTGTGCGAAATATCCTTTAATCCATTATTTCTAAGGTAAATGATCTAACAAATACCAGAGAATAAACAAAATAAAGAAAAAAGTCAGTATAACTGACTCGCTCACCCTCCAAGAGGGCGTCGGTATGAACACTAGGGCGAGTGAGACCACTACCACGAACCTCTTGCCAATAGAAATCTCCCACGACAAAACCCCCACAAGAAGGGAGCCGACCCACAGAACGGGGCAGCAACTACTACTACTCCAACCCACGCTATGGACTGCTGCGCCTCTGGTGGACATCCTTTCGTTAGCACAGACCTGAACAGACGTAATTTTTTGTCTCTGTGTTTTCGTGGCCCCTTTTTGAGGATTTTGTCTAGTAATGGAGCGTTCAGCCATCGCATCAGCTAAGTTAAGTATTCCGTAAGGTTCCTACTTAGTTTTTTCCAGCCTTGAGTCAGTATTTGCCGTTTTTTAGGTATAAATGCTGGCTCGCGGCCGGAAGCATGGCGGCATTGTTCTGCCTCGTGGCGGGTTCATTCTTGGTCTTCCATACCTAGAACCTTCCCTTTTATTTTACGCTCTATTCCTGTTTATCTATATTATGTTAGGGGATCCAGCCTGCATTGGTTTATGTCATGCATGCATGTCTTCCTTTACCTTGCGTAGGCATTTTCGCTTCTATCCAGACCCTAGCCACAGCTCTTAGTATCGGCCCCGGCTAGCTTTGAGTGGTAGACTTTCTCTCGGGTTAGTCGTACACTCCTGGATTTTTTCTCCTACGGTTTTATTTCCCTACTTTCATTTTAATTTAAGTTTTTTGTGATTTTATTTGATTTTGGGTTAGCCTAGGGCGTCTGGTACGTTAGCGTAGCCTAGGTTTATTATATCATGGTCCCCATTAGTTTTGTTGCTTCCTCTTATCAGTTTTGTTGCATCTACGATGGCATCTCGCTGATCAGTTTGGTTGCATTAACCTAGGCTATGGATTTCGTTGTTTTATCGAGTTACCGTTTCGTGGTCACCATGTGATCGCAATACAGCCAGACGCCCGTCCAGTCACCCTGCCCTCCTCCCGCTCTCCCATAGAGCTGGGGGGAGGGAGGTCCGTCCTCGCTCGCTCCACCCGGGCCTGTCTCCCCCTCTCCCTACGCGGAGGGAGTAGGGGAGGCTGGACAGACACAGGACTGGACTTGACCGTTCTCTCTGCTTCACGGTGCTTTGTTGTGACGGGGTAGGGGGATTGGCCTTCCCTCTCCTTTGTTGCTCCGTTGCCCCGATGTTTGCTCGAGTCTGTTTCGCCCTCTCGCCCCTTCCTGGATTGTCGGTGCTTTTTTATCTTACCGGAGCTCCGTCAATCACGAGGAAGGGAGTTGGTTCCCCGCTTGCGGGCGGACCTCAGGCGTACAGTTGGTCTTTTTACCTAACCATCCCGTCTCGTCGGTAAAACGGGAGACGAACACCTCGCGATTCGGAATCAATTCCGGAATTTAGTGCTAATTTATGCTTAAGTGTATCATAAGTTTATTTTAAGCTATCATAAGTTTAATTTAAGCTAGCTTAAGCCGGGTTCCTCCCTTACCTCTGTTTTCACACCGGATCACTCCGGGGTTATAGCCTATTCAGGCGGTAGGGGAGGGGCTATGCCCAAAAATTTTTCACTCTCGGGCATGCATCGGAGTTCTAATTAGCCTGTAAGTGATGTCTTTTATGGTACTCATGTATCCTTCCACTTACAGACCACCAACTGTGAGCATCCGGGATGTAACGCCATGCTCCAAGACCCCTGTGGACATGAAGTCTGCAGGTCCCACGCTCCGTGCGCGACTCCGCATGGGAATCTGCAGGTCTGGTTCCACGAGACCTGTACTATTTGTTATGATCTCGTGGGTCAGTTCTTAGACGGGGTAAGTATTTCCAACTCTATACGTGAATTCTAATGACTGTTCTAGATCTTAAGTTTAATTTTAATAATTTCTTTTAAGCTTAAGCTCCTTATATGTTGTGAATTACATCCCCAAAAACTTTATAGGTTATGCCTAGTCTTAGTTTAAGGTTGAATTTCAATTTTAAACTTAAAACTAATAAAACGCCCTCTCTTCCAGGCTGCTGCTGTTAGAGAGACCGCCCTGGCAACCCTGAGGGCTTGGGTCGGCGGATTTGGGAAGAACGCCGCCAAGGGACAGCCCTACATCCTTGAGAAGAGGATGGCTGTCCTGCTGTTCCCCGGCGGCAAGTCGACAGGTTACGTCGACCCGGCAGAAGCAGCCCCGACTATGGCGGCGATCCAACAACAGATCGCCACTTCAATGAAGGAACCAGGCCACGATATCTCATCGGAAGTCGCGACGCTGGATTTGAATGTTGAACCGATGGTAGGTGTTGACGACCTGTTGGTCGAGGTAGGTACGTTGGACGCCCAAGGGCTTCCCTTGGGCGCCACTGGATCTTCTTCTCCTGCTACTTCTCCAGCTTCTTTCCAGGGCTTTACAGGAGCTGAGCTCCTTTATGCTTCACCCAGTGCTTCGGTGAAACCCAAAGTCAAGGGCCAAAGGGTACAGAAAACCCTTGAAAAGACGTCGTCGTTGTCCAAAAAGACTTCGTCGGCGTCAGCATCTCGTAAGTCTCCGGCTACAAACCCCGGAGCAGAGAAGTCTAGAGCTTCTGCTTCAAGCTCGAAGTCCTCTAAGAGCAGGTCTTCCATGGAGAGGCCCCGTACTCCGGCGGAGCCAGCGGTCTCTCCTCTCCCCTTGGTACCTGTGCCGAGTTATCCCTCCACCTCCGCATCAGCTCCGGCTTTGGATCCCAATGCTGGTATTTTGATGCAAACAGATGGGAGACTTGGTCGGCTCTTTGAGGAGCAGCATGGAGCAGATGTTCTCCCGGTTGTCCGAAAGGATTACGTCCCAGGACAACATAATTGCCGGACTTAACCAGGCCCCTCTGGCTATTCCTCCAGCATTCGGTGCTGGACTGCTTCAGCTCCCACCTCATGACTCTCTGCCTCCGTTCTCTATGAATAACCCCTGGAGAGTGGCGTCATACGCCCCTTTCCAGGACGGCCTTATCTCTATCCCGGAATGCGGCACTCGAAGGATTGAGGACTTCGAGTTCTATCCGGAGGGCCTCCAACCGCCGTTCATTGGCTACGCCAGACTTACTGACGCAGCCATGACTAGAGAAGATAAGGTGCCGAAGGAGACAGTCCTCTACTCCCGTGACCAGGCTCAAAGAGAATGGCTCAGGTGTTTAGAGGAGATGGATTGTTCAAACACGAGAATACAAGCCTTTAAGAGTCCCTTCACCATTTTTACGATGGAGGAGGGAACTCCTCTTCCCATCTTGACCAAGATAGCGACAGTCACCATTCCGGCTGCCCTGAAAGGAGAATCTTTACCGCAATTAAGGGAAGCAGACCCCACATCTCCTTTGCTCCCTTCACTTGGAGATCTGTGGGAAGATTTACCTAACACCTTCTCAGCTGGCAAGCTCAAACCAGACTGCGCTATGGACCAGCTCGGCGAGAAGCTACCTAGGCTTCCTGACAGCCTCATTCAAGCTGAGTTTGAGGCCAAGTCTAGGCTTGCCAGGTCCATGAATACCATGGCAATGACGGAAGTAGCGGCTCTTTCTTATGCTTCAGAGCTGCTCTTCAAGCTCCTGACTAAGTCCCAGACGCATACCGTCCAGTCTGATCTGTTTGAGTTTGCAACAGCTAGGGTTAATTGCCGGAAGCATGTCCTCCAGGAAGCAACTATTCGGCATGAGCCGAATAAGTTGCTTTCCTCCAACATCTGGGGGGCAGACCTCTTTCCTGAGTCAATGGTCAAGGAGGTCCAAGCTGAAGCAACAAGGCTCAACCAGAGCCTTAAGGATCGTTGGGGTCTCACAGCTAAGAGACGCCAAGATCAATCTACAAAAGGTAAGACACAAAAGAAACTCAACTCAAACGTTACCAGCCTTACCAAAAGAAGCAGCAACGTTTTACCCAGGCTGTTTCGGCTGTACCTATGGTACAATCAGCCCAACCCTCTACTTCTAAAGCTCAGTCACAACCCATTTATGTGATTTCCCCCCAGCCTCAGCCTTCCACCTCCTACGCTGTCTCCCCAGCCTTTAACTAAGTGTTCGAGGGCCAAGCCTTTCAGCACTATGACCGGTTCGGCAGGGGAGGTAGAGCTAGGGGATCCTTTCGTCAGAGAGGATCAGGAAGGTCTCTCAACAGGGGAAAACACTTCCGTGGAGGCCGCGGAGGTCACTCGACCCAGCAACAGTGAGAGCTCGAAGGTAGGAGGGAGACTGTTTCTCTTCCGGCATCGGTGGGGATTCAGCAAGTGGGCACAGAGCATTGTGTCAAAGGGCCTGGGTTGGAGTTGGATTGCGGATCCTCCTCCCTCCAGACCATTCCTTCAACTTCCATCAAAAGAAATGACGGAGTATGCGGAGGAGCTCCTTCAGAAAGGAGCAATAGCGAGAGTCAACAGATTAAAGTTTCAAGGTCGCTTATTCAGCGTGCCAAAGAAAGGCTCACTAAAAAGAAGGGTAATCTTAGACTTGTCCCGCTTAAACTTGGCCATTCGCTGCGACAAGTTCAAAATGCTGACTATCTCGCAGGTGCGGACCTTACTTCCCCGTGGGGCCGTCACCACCTCTATCGATCTTACAGACGCATACTATCATATCCCTATTGCAAGACACTAAATCAACGATTGGTTGATTTAGGCTCCAACAGTCGAGGAATGTCACAAAGCCACACTGAAAGTAATCCAGTTCCTAGAGTATCTGGGGTTCCAGATAAACAGAACAAAGTCAAGACTCACTCCGGAGTCCAACTTTCAATGGCTGGGCATTCAATGGAATCTATCCTCCCATATCTGTCGATCCATCAGCCAAGAGAAAGGAAATAGCGAAGTCAGTGAAACAATTTCTAAAGTACAAATATGCTTCAAGGAGAAACCAGGAAAGAATCCTGGGTTCCCTCCAATTTGCCTCAGTGACAAACATCTTGATGAAAGCCAACTGAAAGACTAACCAGGATCTGGCGCTCACGAGCAAATGTCAGATCCAGGGACAAGTTGTCATCAATCCCACAGATTCACGGAATCGTCTGCGCCCTTCGGCAAAATTGAAGAACCTGTCCATATCAGTACCCCTTCAGTTTCCTCCTCCGGGAATTACCATCCACACAGACGCTTCATTAAGCGGCTGGGGGGATATTCTCAGTTCAAGAAGGTTCAAGGAACTTGGTCACCTCAGTTCTGCCAGCTTCACATAAACGTATTGGAAGCGATGGCAGTGTTCTTGACTCTGAAGAGGTTACGTCCGCCAAAGAACTCTCACATAAGTTAGTTCTGGATAGCGCAGTGGTAGTTTCATTGCATAAACAGGGAGGCTCCAAGTCAAGACATCTGAATCATGTCATGGTAGCCATCTTCTCCCTGGCGGACAAGTTCAGTTGGCACCTCTCCTCCACCCATATAGCTGGAGTGAGAAACGTCATAGCAGATGCTCTATCCCGTTCAGTTCCTCTGGAGTCGGAATGGTCACTGGACAACAGTTTGTTCCAATGGATTCTCCAGAGGGTTCCAGGCCTGCAAGTAGATCTGTTTCGCATCTCAAGCGAACCACAAACTCCCATGTTATGTGGTCCCCCAACCAACCTCGACCCTCTGGCCTATGCCACGGACGCCCTGTCCATAGATTGGAACAAATGGGAGAAGATTTATGTCTTTCCCCCAGTGAATCTTCTCCTGAAGGTACTGAACAAACTCAGGACATTCAAGGGTCAAGTAGCTCTAGTAGCCCCAGACTGGCCGAAGAGCAACTGGTACCCTTTGATTCTGGAACTGGGTCTTCGTCCTCTTCGAATTCCCAATCCCAGGCTCTCCCAGTCAGTACAAACGAAGACTGTGTTCGCTTCCTCAGGAATTCTCAAAACCCTAACTTTATGGACTTCATGAAGTTTGCGGCTAAAAGAGATGCAGATATCGATCCACGAAATATTCTTTTCCTGGAATCTGATAAAAGGGATTCAACTTTAAGGCAGTATGATGCTGCAGTCAAAAAGTTGGCAGTCTTCCTGAGAGAATCAGCACATTTAAAATCATGACAATCAATTCAGCTATATCCTTTTTCAGATCCTTATTCGAAAAAGGCTTAGCAGCTAGCACCATTACGACAAACAAGTCAGCCTTGAAGAAGATTTTTCAACTTGGTTTCAACATAGACTTGACAGATTCTTACTTCTCGTCTATTCCCAAGGCTTGTGCTAGACTTAGACCTTCAGTAAGGCCTACGTCAGTGTCATGGTTCTTAAATGATGTTCTAAAGCTGGCTTCAGATACAGATAATACGACATGTTCATTTATAATGCTCTTAAGAAAAACTCTATTTTTATTAAGCTTGGCTTCAGGAGCTAGAATTTCAGAACTGTCGGCGTTATCCAGAGACCCGAATCATATTGAATTTATTCCCTCAGGGGAAGTTCTACTTTCTCCGGATCGCAGCTTTTTAGCAAAAAATGAGGATCCTTTGTTGAGGTGGGAACCGTGGAAGGTTATACCCCTTCATTTCAAGATGTTTCTCTTTGTCCAGTAACGACCTTACGAGCCTTTCTGTCCAGGACATCCTCATCCTCTTCGGGTCCTCTCTTTAGAAGAGAAAAAGGTGGTACTTTATCAATTAAAGGTATCAGGCAACAGATCCTGTACTTTATTAAACAAGCCAACCCTGAATCCTTCCCTAAAGTCCATGATGTCAGGGCAGTTGCCACCTCAATTAACCCTCTTACGCCGAAGCCCTATCTAAACGTCTCCCGTATGCCGGGCCCGGTTTGGAGTGAGCGCGGAAGTGGAAAAATAATTTTTTCAAAAAATCACAGCGCTCGTAGTTTTGAAGATTAAGAGTTTCATTTTTGGCTCCTTTTTTGTCATTGCCTGAAAGTTTTTAGAATGCAAAACCATCATAAAATGAAAAATAATATCATTATCATATGTAAATAATGCGATATATTGGCGTAGCGAAAAAAAAAAAAATTCTAAATAAATTAATTTGTATTCAAATCACGCTGTGCAGAAAACGGTCAAAGCTAACCAGTTACTTTTTTTTGCGTTGTATTGTACACTAAATTGCGATCATTTTGATATATAATACATTGTAAAACAATAAAAGCAACACCGGAAAAATATTATCACAAAATGATGTACGAATTCGTAACGCGCGGACGCAAAAAATATTTTTTTCAAAAAAAAAAAACAAAAATTCAACCGTAAATCACAATATTGTTCTAGAGACTTCCAATTGTTTCAAATTAAGACAAATGATTGAATATTATGATACTGCAAGAGTTTTAGATTATAATGCAGATTTTGACCATTCGGACGAGTTAAAGTTGACCAAATGTCGAAATTTTTATATATATTTTTTTATAGCACATATTTCGGAAATGGAAACAGCTACAACCTTTATTTATTTTTTGTTGTATTCTTCATGAATTGCGCACATTTTGATATATAAAACTCTATACAACGGCTAATATTGAAAAGGAGCAAATATTAGGATAATGCGATCTACGCATTTCGGAGATTTTCGGCCGCGAAGCGGCGCGCGGACGGAAGAAAAAAGAGAATTTTTTTTTTTCTTTTTTTCCAGAAAAAATTCACCATTTTAATTCACAATCATTGGTTTTTCTAGAGACTTCAAAAAAATTTGGGGTTTCAAAAAAATGAAGATAAATAAATTAATATTACTAAAAGGGCCCCGTAAGAGATTTATCTTACAATTCGTTTTTGACCATTTCAATTGCGTCAAAAAAAGTTTGACCGTACGTAGTATTTTTTCCAAATTATCGTAATTTATATGCAGATTTATTTTTTCAGAAAATAGAAAAAAAAAAGAAAAGCTAACCCAACCTTTAAAATTATTTTTTTGGTGTATTCTTCATGAATTTACGCACAATTTTGTTTTTTTTTGGGAGGATATATTGAAAAAAACTGTATATAAAAAAACGGCTAATATGAAAAAGGAGCAAAATATTTTGGAATAATGCGATCTAAAACGCATTTCGGGAGATTTTTCGGGGCGCGGAAAAACGGAAAGGGCGGGGGGGCGGAGGGGAAGAAAGATATTTTTTTCAAAAAAAAAAAAAATTCACCAATAAAAATCACAATATTGTTCTAGAGGACTTTCAAATTTGTTTTTCAAAAAAAATGAAGATAAATAAATGAATATTAACTAAAAAGCCGTAAAGAGATTTAGCTTACAATTACTTTTTCGACGGGGGGAACATTTCGATTGCGTCAAAGTTGACCCGTACATAGTTTTTTTTTCCAATTATCGTAAGTTTTATATGCAGATATTTCAGAGTAGAAAAGCTACAACCTTTAATTATTTTTTGTTGTATTCTTCATGAATTTGCGCCACATTTTGATATATGAAACTGTATAAAACGGCTAATATGAAAAGGGCGCAAATATTAGGATAATGCGATCTAACGCATTTCGGAGATTTTCGGCCGCGAAGGCGGCGCGCGGAGGAAAGAAAGATATTTTTTTCAGAAATTCACCATAAATCACAATATTGTTTCTAGAGACTTCAATTTGTTTCAAATGAAGATAAATAAATGAATATTACTAGACCGTAAGAGATTTAGCTTACAATTACGTTTTCGACCATTTCGATTGCGTCAAATTTGACCGTACGTAGTTTTTTTTTCCAATTATCGTAATTGTATAATGCAGATATTTCAGATATGAGAAAAGCTACAACCTTTAATTATTTTTTGTTGTATTTGTCCATGAATTTGCGCACATTTTGGATATATGAAACTGATATAAAACGGCTAATATGAAAAAAAGGAGAAAAATATTAGGATAATGCGGTTCTACGCATTTCGGAGATTTTCAGCGCGAAGCGGCTGCGCGGAGGAAAGAAAGAAAGATATTTTTTTTCAAAATTCACCATAAATCACAATCTGTTCTAGAGATTCAAATTTGTTTCAAAATGAATATAAATAAAGAATATGACTAGGCCGTACAGAGATTTAGCTACAATTTCGTTTTGACCATTCGATTGCATAAAGTTGACCGTACGTAGTTTTTTTTCCAATTATCGTATTATATGCAGATATTTCAAATATGAGAAAAAGCTACAACCTTAATTATTTTTGTTGTATGTCTTCCTGAATTTGCGCACATTTTGATATATAAAACTCTATACAACGGCTAATATGAAAAGGAGCCAAATATTAGGATAATGCGATCTACGGCATTTCGGAGTTTTCGGCAGCGAAGCGGCTGCTCGCGGACGGAAGAAGTAGTTTTTTTTCAGAAATTCACCATAAATCCACAATATTGTTCTAGAGACTTCAAATTTGTTTCAAATGAAGATAAAATAAATGAATATTACAAGCCCGTAAGAGATTTAGTTTACATTACATTTCTTTGACCATTTCAATTGCGTTCAAAGTTGACCGTAGTATATTTTCCCAAATTATCGTAATATATGCAGATATTTCAGAAATGAGAAAAGCTTACAACCTTAATTATTTTTGTGTATTCTTCATGAATTTACGCACATTTTGATATATGAAAACTGTATAAAACGGCTAATATGAAAAGGAGCAAATAATTAGGATAATGCGATCTAGCATTTCGGAGATTTTCGGCCGCGAAGCGGCGCGCGAGGAGAAAGAAAGATATTTTTTTCAGAAATTCACCATAAATCACAATATTGTTCTAGATACTTCAAATTTGTTTCAAAATGAAGATAAATAAACATGAATATTACTAGGTCCGTAAGAGATTTAGCTTACAATTACGTTTTTTCGACCATTTTCGATTGCGTCAAATTTTGACCGTACGTAGTTTTTTTTTCCAATTATCGTAATTTATATGCAGATATTTCAGATATGAGAAAAAAGCTACAACCTTTAAAATTATTTTTTGTTGTATTTGTCATGAATTTGCGCACATTTTGATATATGAAACTGTAATGAAAAACGGCTAATATGAAAAGGAGCAAATATTAGGATAATGCGATGTAGCGGGAGTTCGGAGATTTTTTCTTGGCCCGCAGAAGCGGCGCGCGAGGGAAGAAAAAGATATTTTTTTTTTCAGCAAATTTCACCATACAATCACAAATCTTGTTCTAGAGACTTCAATTTGTTTCAAAATGAGATAAATAAATGATCTTACTAGGTCCGTAAGAGATTTAGCTTACAACCTTTACGTTTTTCGACCATTTCCATTGCATCAAAGTTGACCGTATGTAGTTTTTTTCCAATTATCGTAATTTTATATGCAGGTATTTCAGAAAATGAGAAAAGCTACAACCTTTAATTATTTGTTGTTGTATTCTTCATGAATTTACGCACATTTTGATATATGAAACTGTATAAAACGGCTAATATGAAAAGGAGCAAATATTAGGATAATGCGATCTACGCATTTCGGAGATTTTCGGCCGCGAAGCGGCGCGCGGAGGGAAGAAAGATATTTTTTTTCAAAAATTCACCATAAAAAAAAAAATCACAATATTGTTTTCTAGAGACTTCAAATTTGTTTCAAAATGAATATAAATAAATGAATATACTAGGCCGTAAAGAGATTTAGCTTACAATTGCGTTTTTTGACCATTTCGATGCATCAAAGTTGACCGTACGTAGTTTTTTTTCCAATTATCGTAATTTATATGCAGATATTTCAGATAGAGAAAAGCTACAACCTTTAATTATTTTTTGTTGTATTCTTCATGAATTTGCGCACATTTTTGATATATAAAACTCTATAAAACGGCTAATATGAAAAGGAGCAAATATTAGGATAATACGAATCTACGCATTTTGGAGATTTTCGGCCGCGAAGCGGCGCGGCGGAGGGAAGAAAGATATTTTTTTCAAAAATTTCACCATAAATCACAGTATTGTTCTAGAGACTTCAAATTTATTTCAAGATGAAGATAAATAAATGAAGATTACTAGATGTATGTATTTTGCTTACCCAAAAATACCAACATAAAAAAGATATATTTATAATAAATTAAAGTATATATATATATATATATATATATATATATATTATATGATTTATTTATAATTTATATATATATTTTATAATAATATTATAATATATATATATCTATATATATATATATAATTATATATATATATATTATAGTATATATATATATATTATATAATTATATTATATATGTAGGTGTTTCTTTATTTATTATTACATTTTCCGATATTCTGTACGAATACATAAATAAAAGGAATGCAGGTGACACTTTTCTTTTTGCAATACAATGAAATATCGTATTCATGCATAGATACTGAGATATAAAAACTTGAAAATAAAATAAATAAAAAAAATAAATATAAAACAAATGCAGAATACTCACTTCCTAATCCTGACTCTTCGTTCTATTCTTGTTTTCTCCCTCCTCCATTGAAGAGTCTTGCATTTTTTTTCCTCTCGGGACATTGACGAGGTACAGGTGGAGGAGGGAGACGCGCGCCCTTACGGCCGCTGGGATAGGGCGCGGTTTCCGTGCACCCTCCCTTGACCGCTGCTGAGTCGCACTCCAATAGAAGACCGCACTGTGGTATTTGCGGTCACACTCCCCGAACCTGCATAGAGCTATCTTGCAGGTGCGACAGAAGAACCGGGTGTCTCTCTTCCATTCATATGGCACACCCGGCACCGTTTCTGCCTGCGCCCTTCTAGGAGATCCAGTGTGTGATCCCCTGGCATCAGCCGACACGGAGGGTCCACTACCCGACGAGAAGGGGCGTGGGTAGGGGCGTCAGCAGGGGCGGCGGCAGGCAGGGGGCGTCAGCAGAGGGGGACGGCGGCAGCAGTCAGCAGCAGGGCGTCGGCAGCAGGGGCGGCGGCAGCTGGGGCGTCAGCAGCAGGGAGGGGCGTCGGCAGCAGGGGCGGCGGCAGAAGGATGACCGAAGTAGGCACCCCTAAGGTCTGCCCTTTCCTCTATGGGTAGATCTACAGCTCGGGGCAGGGGGCCAGACATGGAAGGCCACTCATTGGGATCAAAGTTGATGAGGGCTTCCCCGGCTGCCTCGAGGAACTGTAAGTGGCTCATCCTCCGTAGATCGGGACCGTAGTACCCACAGTAGAATACGTAGGCATTTTGGAGGGCCAACCAATGCAGAATGTATTTCAGGAGCTTTTGGGTGGCCATCTCCTGGTTCTCCTGGTGAAGGGATAATATTGGATGAGTTGATCAAAGAGATCAACTCCTCCCATGTGCCTATTGTAGTGCCCAATGACGGTAGGGCGCTCTACACGAACTGCTCATACACAACTCGGCCCTGTCGACGCGTTCTTCTTCCGCTGCACGATCTCCTCTTGGACAGGTTCATGGCTCGTCGTAATCATGGGGACGAGTCGGACACTACTTCCAACAGATGACGAAGACAGCTCCCTTCCGCCGCCACTGTGTCTCTCCTCTTGCCAGATGTTGCTGATGGCTAGCGTACCTCTTGAGGGAATTCGGGGCCCCACGCACCAACCGAAGGGTACCACTGACGTGAACACTGCATCATACAGTTCCTGGGCCAGGGATACCGAGTTATAATAATTATCCATAAACAGGTGGTATCCCTGGTTACGGAAACGATCCACAAGCCCGAAAACAGTTTCACGCATCGTGGAGAAGACCCCGGAATACACCGAAAAGTCCACGACGTAGCCAGTGTTGGCCTCGGTAATAAAAAAAAATAAAAAAAGTCACGCCATATTTCTTCGGCTTCTTGGGGTTATACACTTTGATGCTTAGACGTCCTTTGTAAGGCATCATCCCTCATCTAAAGAAGGTTCTTTCAGGAATCACAAGAGTTTTACAGCGTTCACGAATATATTCCAAACACTGGCGCACTAAAATGAGGCGATCAGAGTTATTCCGGGGTATGGCCCTTCGGTTGAAGGCGTTGAAATATCTGTCCAACGCCAGGAAAGTATCACGGGGCATAATGCCGGGCACATTGGGCGTACTTAAAAAAAAAATTACGCCTCCAATACATCCTGACGTCGGCAGCAGGAATCAATCCAAAAAAAACGTGGAGCCCCAAAAAATGCGCCATGTCAGGGAGGTTGCAGCCTCGCCAGTGATATGATAATGTCGTGCGTAGTTCATCATGGCAATACCTGGCATAGTCAGCCGTCTCTGCTATCTAGGTACTCCAGCAATTCCCGTTGTAAGGAAAAGCTGAACAAAACCCAGAGCAGTCAGGGGAACAGGGTACGGTGAGCCCAGGATTTGCCGTAAATGGATGCATGGTAGGTGGTGTGGGGTCCTCTGTCCACCCATCGTCGCTCTCGGACGACCCTAGGCTAGCACGACTATACGACCTTCTATGTGCCCCTGCGCTCGCAGCGCGCGGGCACGAGCGGGCGGGCACGATTTCCCACACGAACCCCCCTCACTGGCCCATCTCCCTCCCTCAAGCCTTCGCTTTCTGTATCCCCATCATCATCGCCAACAAAACTTGATCCTAAATCATCGTCCTCCCCCCACCCTCCTCAGATTCCCCCTCATAAGCCCTAAAACTACTAAATTCTAGTTCACTTTCGGGATGTGACCCCCCCTCAAACGGACATTGGGGGCAAATAATCCTCGTCATCACTATGATCGGGAGTAATGTCCTCGTCACTGGATGACCCAACCCGCCATCAAAATGAGGACTTGCCAAATGCTCTCGATCGAGCTCCGATAAATAATCGTCAATGTCCCTTGGTTTGAGCCCTCCCAAACAAATTCCTACGAATGCCCCTAAGGACGGCACGATGCTTCCTTGGGGTTACTAATGGCAAATGAGACACATTCGAAGCACTTTCATCGACACGTGGTCGCACAGAACGGCGTTGAGGAGCGAGGTCAGGTTGGGTGCTGGGTCCTTCGCCAGCATCCAAGTCCAAAACTCTTCTAACACGATCCCTTCCGACGGGTAAAACGCGCCTTTCGCGTGTCATACGACGGTCAGACATCTCTATGAACGTTCTGTACCAACACAAATGTTCAAAGTCTCGCACAAGCTCAGTCAAACACGATTGCGGCAAAAGATCGCTGACGGATGATGCTACGATGATGCTGGCTGGAGCGAGAAGGAAGGATTCCGCGCATGCGCACTTGGGTCACGCTTTGAAACAAAATAACACCTCGATCCGTGAACTCCCAGCATCCCCCAAGGCGCGTGATTCAAAAGTTTTCGGCTGGTAGGCCTATAAGTATTTTTCCGCGAATTTTAAAAAAAACTTTTTTGAGTCGACGTATGGTACGTCCAATCGGCATACGGGAGACATTTTGACTCGACGTTTAATACGTCCAATCGGCGTAAGAGGGTTAACTATTTCCAACACATGAATTTTGATGATTTGAAAAAGTATACTGGATGGAAATCGCCGACAGTATTTAAGCGTCACTACTTAAAGTCCTTGGAATCTCTGAAATTTTCAGCAGTTGCGGCGGGTAACATAGTTTCCCCCGACTCTGCTTAATCTTAAGTTGAAGATCCAGATCTTTCTACCTATCTCAGCCAACAGTTTGTCTATACCTACCATGTTCATCTACGTCTACCTTGAGTCTTAGCTGCTCTTGTGATGGTATAGTGGGTGTCCCTTATTTTTTTTTTTTTTTTTTTTGCTAGGGTCACCCACAATTGATTGTATATATTGATCTCTATGATGTGGTCCCCTTATTTTTATGCTAGGGTGACACATCTCCATTTACAATGGTTATGGATTTGTCTATTAAGATCTATAAATTTACTTACCATATTTTATTTTAAGTTTGTTCAGAGTCATACTATTTATTATAATTGCTTTAATTATTGTTGTCTATGAAAATTATAAACATGTGTTAAGTTCAACATATATTTTCCATGTAAGCCCTGTACATATATGTTAACTTTAAGCTAATCTTAAGTATTGTTTCTTTCCAAATTGTATAAACAATTATGTATGTGTATATATTTTCTTGCAATTATAATAATTTATTTTATTTTAAGTTTTATTGAGACCTTCTTTATTTTCAATCTTGTGCTAATTCTCTGGTACGATTTCGCGCAGCGACACGAACTGAGCCCAGAAAAGGGATTTTGACGTAAGGAAAAATCTATTTCTGGGCGATTGGTTCGTGTCGCCCAGCGAAATATCCTTTAATCCATTATTTCTAAGGTAAATGAACTAACAAATACCAGAGAATAATCAAAATAAAGAAAAAGGTCAGTATAACTGACTCGCTCACCCTCCAAGAGGGCGTCGGTATGAACACTAGGGCGAGTGAGACCACTACCACGAACCTCTTGCCAATAGAAATCTCCCACGACAAAACCCCCACAAGAGGGGAGCCGACCCACAGAACGGGGCAGCAACTACTACTACTCCAACCCACGCTATGGACTGCTGCGCCTCTGGTGGCCATCCTGAAGTTAGCAGGCAATCTTGAGCGCAGGGATGGGTAGGGTGGGATTTCGCTGGGCGACACGAACCAATCGCCCAGAAATAGATTTTTCCTTACGTCAAAATCCCTTTTTTGCTCCATTCATAATAGCATGAGTCATGCATACACCCGTTGTTATGAGCACAACCATTCGCAGAGTAACGCTAAAAATACACAGCACATTGCAAATGATAATAAGAACTATCCACATAACTACAAAAAGAAACAAACGCAAGGCAACACAGTGCAGAATCAGAAACAAGCATATCGGTCTTCAGGGAACTCGGTTCCTAATCCGTCTGCCAAAAGCCACAGCCCAGGATGTGTGAAGATTAGCTAAGCATAAATAGAAAACACGAACCTACTTTCATGGGAATCTACTTTGGCTCTCATGAAAGTAGGTGGACGTTCACGTTTTCTATTTATGCTTAGCTAATCTGCACACACATCCTGGGCTGTGGTTTTTGGCAGACTTTCCTGGTTAACCCCTGACCTGATTATGTTATATGCATTGCTTCTAAGGAATGTTCCCACATTACTTTTATCATGTATTATTCATTACATATGTACATAGACAGTACAATGTTAGGGGAACTGAGGATAAGTGACAAGACTGGAACAGGGGAAGAAGGAATGGCAAGATCATACACTACACTAGATCTAGGTGTAGGTTCTATGCTATGAGCCCTAATTTCAGCTCTAGAGGTTGCCTTCCTCTTTCTTTTTCTATCCAGTTTATCTAAATGAGATTTTAATAACTTTTACTGCTTGCCGACCCAATCTTTACATTCATCACAAGTCCCCTACAATTTAAGTAAATTGTATGAGAATCATAAGTAGCTTTAGTTAACCTAGTCCTACAATTCTCCCGACAATACCTAATGCTGGGGGAACTTGAGTCCGACATGCACATATCAAATTAGGTACTATCTAAACTAGGCTTGTAGGCTACACAGATAAGTGAATACTTCAATGAACCCTGGAAGGACAGACCAAAACAATGATGAAAAAACTCAACAAAAGCTGCTGCAAACATTTCATGTTATGTCAAAGGCCAGCAGAGAAGAAGTGAAGCCTTTTGCTTTGTTGTTTCTCGTGTTCTACAGTAGTGGGGCAGGAGTAGTCACCTACACAAAAACAACAAATGCACTACCGTGATTTTTAAATTTAAGCTGCCAGGCGAGTAGAAAAATATAGCTATGTATGAATTAATACAGGCAGTCCCCAGCTATCGTGGTGTTGGTTATCAGCGATACAGTTGTATGCCACTTGTCTAGCCAAAATGTGCTTATTTCCAGTTATTGGCGCCAATACATATCTAACAGAGGCGCCATTAACCAGTTATTGGCGCCGAAATTTTCGCTTATCGTCAAGCCATCGGAATGGAACCCCTGCCAATGACCCGGGACTGCCTGTACTTGGTAAGTTACCCATTACTTATGTAGCATTAGTTCATGGCCTCTGAATGCCACCAGACCTGCAAACATTTAATATAAGGAAAGTCTGTCTTAGACTGATAACTTGATTAACGAACGCTTGATACAGGAGAGCCCACGATGACAGAATAGATCATGAACCAAGACTGAAAGAAAGCGGGTAATTTGTGGTGAGGATGAGTCTCAAGGACATAAAATTAAGGGGCTATCTAACTGTTGGTGATTACCAGATAAGCAGTGAAAAATATCCAACAAATACTAAAGACAGCTGCAAATAATCCTCCAAGTTTATGTGTGGAAGATATATTGAATGAGTATGACAATTTAAGGTTTCTCTGAAGTTGAAGATGACCAATTCCATATAGCACAGTTTTGCCAGGAGGTAAAACTTGGCCTGCCACTGCTCCCAACCCCAAAGAATATACATTCAACCATTTGTGTGCCAATCCTAAAGATGAAATTTTGGAAGGTCACTTTGTGCTAGCTGTTGGCTTTTATGGACAAGGAAGACCATAAAATATCTGTTAACCTGAAGTTCTTTACTTCCTATTCTGGAAGAGTTAAGAGGATATAGGAATTAAATTGGTAGTTCCGGGATTAAATGAAGCTGGAACAGGAGTTAAAGATATATCTAAAGAAAAGGTAACTAGTCTTTACTTGTTGTCTTAGAGTGCCTATAACACTTTCTGTCTTTTGGGTCCTGCGAGGCACATGTAGGCTAAAATCTTGGCCCATACAAGACTACATAATAAATTATTTTAAAATCATTTGTGGATAAAAATGAAGAGAAAAAACAAAGGACAACAAATAAGATGGACATTACAGAAATTTAAAGTCTTTTAGCTTTACATAGAATCTAAAAGACAAAATTATGGAATATGATGCATCGAATGCACTGTAAAAGTTGGAAACCCATCAAATTCTACAATTTCTACTCCTGTCAATCCAAAATTCTCAACTAAGAAAGCTTTCATCATTCATGTTTCACGCTCACCTTAAACAAATGACCCTTCTGAAATATCGTCCAAAGTTCTATAGCACAATGCTGTCAATAACAATATAGGTAATTAAGTTCATTCACTTAAGGTAGATTCTTGTGCCTACGAGACGTTTGTTTGGCGGCCTCTGATTGGCTGGTACTGGGAGGTAGGCCGCTTGCTCAGTCTCATTATTTTCGTCTGCGGCTTAGAAAACTAGCAATATGTTTACGGTATATTTCTTCAATAATCTCATGCTTTCCTCAAGCTAGGAAAGTTTTGGTCATGCCAAATGATTCGGTATTAATTGTACAATTAAGTCATCTTTTTCTGAAATCAATTGTACAATTAAGTCATCTTTTTCTGAAATCAATAAGATAAAACACAAAGGAATTACAACGAGCAAAAGTGGAGAGAAAAGTATTTGATTCTTTATACCTGTTTTTACTTATCATCGGATTTTCCATCATTAACACGAGCAAGATGAAATAAAACTTGTATTTTCATACAATAAAACCACCCTGAATACGTTGGTGCTTTCAGATTTTGGATGCATGTAGTATGTGAAAAGAAAATGAAGAATATGTCTTTTATGTTGCATCCATAAATGATTCAAGTTGACGGTATTGCCGAGAAAATATGATCTGCAAGGCATCGTTGTGTTGGTCATCTCAGCAAGAAATTTGAGTTGCCAATTAGCGATATAAGAGGTTGCAGTTTAGACAATATTTACCATGTTACATCATTACATTTTCTTTAATTAAATACACATAATTCCCATTATGACTGCCGAACATTTTCAATCCAATATCATACAGTATGTCTGGGCATATCTGATAAGGAAAATAATAATAATCAGATTAATGCATCTGATAACATTAGCCGAGATCTAGGCGGGAAGCGAGAAATTCAGTCCAGCAAAGACATTGAACTCTGTGAACAGACTTCGCACTCTTCAACTCAGCCTATAAGCTTTAATCAGGTTGTTTCAGAATATTTGTTTTTAATTTTATTATATGAATATATATTATATGAATATATTTTCAAACGAAAGAGATATCAGACTTAATTGAGTGATATGAAATAATAATCTCAGTGAAGTAATAAACAACAAAGAATTGAGGAAGATTGACTTCCAAGTACGGATGCAACATAATAAGACATATTCTTAATTTTCTCTTCACATATTACACTCATCTAAAATCTGAAGGCACCAGCGTATTCAGGGTGATTGTATTGTATGAAAACACAAGTTTTATTTTATCGGGATGACATGAATATTAAAAATTCAATGATAAATAAAAACAGGTATAAAGAATGAAATGTTTCCTCTTCACTTTTACTCGTTGTAATTCCTTTGTGTTTTATCGTATTGGTTTCAGGAAAAATGACATAGTTGTACAATTAATACTGAATCCTTTGGCATGACCAAAACTTACCTATCTTGAGCAAAGTGTGAGATTATTGAAGAAATATAAACATATTGCTAGTTTTGTAATCTGCAGACGAAAATAATGAGACTGAGCGAGCGGCCTACCTCCCAGTACCAGCCATTCAGAGGCCGCCAAACAAATGTCTTGTAGGCACAAGAAACTATTAAGTGAATGGACTATAGTTTTTCACTCTGCTCTATCCCATGACACACGCATTGTGATTTATGCATTTTCAACTTCCATTTGTTAACTGGCACCTCAACTAATCAGATTTCATTACTGAATAAGTCTGAGTCTGGGAAAAATATAAATATTTTGTACTTTCATGATTTTGCTTTGGCAAGTATAGCATAGTGTTATTTTGCCTGTATATATTAAAAGCTTTGAGTACAATGTACAAAGTACAAAAACAGCTGCTTGCATGAATTTTTTTCAAAGTGACTGGGCTATGCTTCTTCATCTAATTGCAAAATCTGTGGTTAAAAGCATAATTGCACTCATATGTATAGTACTACCAAAGAGGAATCATTGTTAATCAAATGTATTACAGCAGTTCCTTATGAGTTTTTTTTTATAAAGGGACTGCACCATACTTCTGTGCTTCAATGTGTGAGCATATGCACTAAAATTCTACAATTTATGGCTAAAAGAAGAGCAGCTACCTCAGAGTATCACCTCCACATCCCATGATTTTGAAACATAACAGTTTACTCCATTACATATCAATGCAATTCAACCATCCTGACCCGACAACAAATCTTTGAGTCAACACAACCAAAACTGGGACCTCACTTTGCTTCAATTTCAATTTTTAAGGTAGGGTTAAACAAAATTTACTATACATAATCTAATATGATTTGGTATTTTAATTGGTGTAAAGTATTTAATGTACTATGTATTCATTTTTTTTTGTCTTGAAATGGAATGATTATAATAAAATTAATATTAATAATACTTACCTGTATAATTTATCTACCCGTATATCCCCTAAAAACGCACCAAAATTTACCACATTGGCAACCCTGTTACCTCCTATTTTGTCCCCCAGTTGGCAACACTGCCATTGACAGTTACAAACCTTCCCTTGAAAATCAGTTATGATAGGCAGATTGTGGGGTAAGATGGGTGGGACTAGATAAATTATACAGGTAAGTATTATTAATATTAATCTTATTATGAAAATTCCATATTAATAAACATTACCTTAATATAATCTATCTAGCCCAATTAACCACATTGAAAAGGAGAAGGGAATTTGAATAAAATTTCCCTTCTGGACAGACTAGGAGGAACCAACCTAATCCGATTAATGGAAAAGGAAGAAAAAGAAAAATTAATAAAAGGACATCAAACAACAAAGAAATATAAATCCTATGCTGAGTTAATAACTCAACGCAGTCTAAGATACTAAGAACTCTCTAAGTCTCCCACCATAATAGAGCCAAAGTGCTGTAGTAAAGGACAAGGAGTAAATGCATAATAATAATAATAATAATAATAATAATAATAATAATAATTATAAAAATTACCATGCACCCAAATGGATGACCACAGGAAGGACATCCTTAGTACAAAAAGACAAGAGTAAGGGAAATATAGCCAGTAACAACAGGCCTATCACCTGCCTACCAATAATGTGGAAGTTACTAACAGGTATCATCAGTGAAAGGCTATACAACTACCTAGAGGAGACAAACACCATCCCCCACCAACAGAAAGGCTGCAGAAGGAAGTGTAGGGGCACAAAAGACCAGCTCCTGATAGACAAAATGGTAATGAAGAACAGTAGGAGAAGGAAAACCAACCTAAGCATGGCATGGATAGACTATAAGAAAGCCTTCGACATGATACCACACACATGGCTAATAGAATGCCTGAAAATATATGGGGCAGAGGAAAACACCATCAGCTTCCTCAAAAATACAATGCGCAACTGGAATACAATACTTACAAGCTCTGGAATAAGACTAGCAGAGGTTAATATCAGGAGAGGGATCTTCCAGGGCGACTCACTGTCCCCACTACTCTTCATAGTAGCCATGATTCCCATGACAAAAGAACTACAGAAGATGGATGCCGGGTACCAACTCAAGAAAAGAGGCAACAGAATTAACCATCTGATGTTCATGGACGACATCAAGCTGTATGGTAAGAGCATCAAGGAAATAGATACCCTAATCCAGACTGTAAGGATTGTATCTGGGGACATCAGGATGGAGTTTGGAATAGAAAAATGCGCCTTAGTTAACATACAAAAGGGCAAAGTAACAAGAACTGAAGGGATACAGCTACCAGATGGGAGCAACATCAAACACATAGATGAGACTGGATACAAATACCTGGGAATGATGGAAGGAGGGGATATAAAACACCAAGAGATGAAGGACACAATCAGGAAAGAATATATGCAGAGACTCAAGGCGTTATTCAAGTCAAAACTCAACGCTGGAAATATGATAAAAGCCATAAACACATGGGCAGTGCCAGTAATCGGATACAGCGCAGGAATAGTGGAATGGACGAAGGCAGAACTCTGCAGCATAGATCAGAAAACCAGGAAACATATGACAATACACAAAGCACTACACCCAAGAGCAAATACGGACAGACTATACATAACCAATGCACGGACAATACATGAGACAGACTAAAACTAGCCAGCGATGACACGTGGCAATGGCTACAGAGGGGAGAGCTAAAGAAGGAAACTGAAGGAATGATAACAGCGGCACAAGATCAGGCCCTAAGAACCAGATATGTTCAAAGAACGATAGACGGAAATAACATCTATCCCATATGTAGGAAGTGCAATACAAAAAATGAAACCATAAACCACATAGCAAGCGAATGTCCGGCCCTTGCACAGAACCAGTACAAAAAGAGGCATGATTCAGTGGCAAAAGCCCTCCACTGGAGCCTGTACAAGAAACATCAGCTACCCTGCAGTAATAAGTGGTACGAGCACCAACCTGAAGGAGTGATAGAAAACGATCAGGCAAAGATCCTCTGGGACTATGGTATCAGAACAGATAGGGTGATACGTGCAAATAGACCAGACGTGATGTTGATTGACAAAATCAAGAAGAAAGTATCACTCATTGATGTCGCAACACCATGGGACACCAGAGTTGAAGAGAAAGAAAGGGAAAAAATGGATAAGTATCAAGATCTGAAAATAGAAATAAGAAGGATATGGGATATGCCAGTGGAAATTGTACCCATAATCATAGGAACACTAGGCACGATCCCAAGATCCCTGAAAAGGACTCTAGAAAAACTAGAGGCTGAAGTAGCTCCAGGACTCATGCAGAAGAGTGTGATCCTAGAAACGGCGCACATAGTAAGAAAAGTGATGGACTCCTAAGGAGGCAGGATGCAACCCGGAACCCCACACTATAAATACCACCCAGTCAATTGGAGGACTGTGATAAGGCCAACAAAAAAAAAAAAAAAATAATAATAATAATAATAATAATATTCTTTACTTCAGTTCAGGGCCATATACAAGGAATACACAAAATACAGACAGTAACATACACAATCTAGATAAATGAGACATGATAAAAAAAAATTAATAAACTGCACTATCCACACAATAGCTGAGGTAGTATAAAAGATAATAATCATAATAGTGGTAATAACAGTAATAATATTGGAGAGAGAAAAAATGCAATGAGAGTTATAATAGTTAGTGCACAGATTATATAACTTAAATTTCAGCTAGAGACCTTAGGTGTTTACAGTAGTCAGGTCCAGAGGGCTAAATACGAAAATTGAATGAAGAAAAACTTTAACTTGATAGTATTCACAGTAATAATGAAAAAGTAAAATATCAGCAATAAATATAATAATAACGACAGATTCAGCAGATGACACCTTGGCAATACAGAGGTTAAGTCCTTTAGGGAACAAAGGCCTCATTTTCCCATCTTTCCCACAATTTAGATCTTCTTGCTTCACTACTTAGGATGCTTTGTATGAGCGAATTGCTGCGGTTTCTCACTCGGGTTATCAGACTGGACATTGTTTGCCTTGCAATGATTTTTAAGCTGTACAGGCGGTTTTCTATGAACATCTGTGTGGCGGAGTGGAAGCGACGAGTGTTTGTGAGGCGTCTCAAAATGTCATTGTGCACAACAGTGATGCGTCTCATGGTCTCTCGGGTATAGTTTGTCCAGAGGGAACACTCATAAATACTGTAGCAATACGAGCAGAAGAGCAGCAGTTGCACTTCTCGGTGAAAGAAGTTCAACCTCCTTGCAATCATGTTGCCATTTGCACATAGTTTACGACGCCTCTGTTCAATATCTGTCGTATCTTTTAGGTCGACCATGATGTGACCCAGATACGGAAATTTGTGCACAAATTCCAGCAGATGATTTCCAAGGAAAATTTGTGATTCTGCAATATGCTCAAGCAATCTTAGGAGCAGCGACATGCACTGGGCCTTGGTTTCGTTGTATAGGATATAAAATTCCTCTGCATATTGGCGGCAAGTGTCGACGAGTCGTTAGAGACCTTGCACTGATGGGTAAATCAGAACCATATCGTCGGCATAACAGAGGTTGTTTATAGTTGTTTCATTGACAGTGCATCCAATTGGGAGTGAGTTCAGTTTAACATTCAAGGCATCTGTGTACGTATCAAACAGTTATGGGGAGAGAATGCCCCCTTGCCAAAGCCTGTTTAGGGAGCCGAAGGTGTACAATAATATGTTAACCCATTTGACACAGGATTGCTGTGTGGAGAACCAGCAATATAAAATGCCAATTACTTCAGGAAGAGCTTCAGGTAGTTTACTCTGTCTAATGCTTTTCTCACATCAACAAATCAAAGGAAAACAGGAGAGGCTGATGATAGGTAATAGTTCAGCAATTCTTTCAGTATGTAGATGCAAGTGTCGTTTGCGTGGTTTGCTTTAAATCTGAACTGGTTGCCAGTGGTGTGTAAAAGGGAAGAAGTCTCATTAGAAGAACCAACTCAAGTATCTTTGATGCAACCGTTGTGATTGCAATCGGCCGGTAATTGCCAGGGTCAGCTACATCCTTTAGTTTGTTTTTGATAAATGGTATCAAGTGAACTAAGAGTAGTGAATCTGGAAGAAACTGGTGAAATTATGCACGCATTGAATAGGGCAGCTAGCAAAATGTAAATTAGCAGATGGCAGAATTTGAAAGCCTCTGCGGGAAGACCATCAAAGCCAGACAATTTACTATTAGGTAGGCTGTTTATGGGATCGCTGATGCTACCTGACGTAAATATGATCTGCAAAATGAAATTGAATGTTATCAGTAAGGAGTTTATCTACATTCCTTCATGAATCTTGATTGTTTATGCAATTCAGGATATTGTTGAAGTGGTTGCCCCACATACTTGCGATAGCCTCGTCACCAACTGCTTCCCCTACTCTCTGTGTCAGCTTTTTAGTTTTGGCATTTAAGGACTGGATATCTTTCCAAAAACCAGGATAATCACTGGATTCTAATTTTCTAGTCCGTCTGTACACAAGTTAGGTGACCAACCAGGTAACAAGTCAGACGACATCAAGGACAGCAAGGCTGCACCCTGATGACTTCAAGCACAAAACCACCAGCAACACCTCCTCTCTCACAAATGTCTGGCGCCGAGAGAGAGGAGCAGGTTATTGGCGACTCTTTCCCAAAGAATGAGTGCCTGGACTGCCTGGACGATTCAAAGCTAAGCAAACAGTGGGGATGTATCAACGCAACCCAACATTGCCAGCAGCAATATAGTCTCATGAGCTACTCCTGACTTGAGCTTTCTGGTGCCAAGAGAAAGGAGCGTGGAGCGAAAGGCGACTCAGTCCAGGAGGATGAGTACCTGACAGTCAAAACTGGTCTCATGTTAAGTGATCATCGGAGGGTGTAACAACACAACCGATTTCGTCAAAAAGAAACTCAGAGCTACTAAGTGTCGCCTGATCTTGCATGAGTGTCTGACTCCGAGAAAACAGGTGAGACAAAAAGTAGATGGCAAACGAATCACCAGATGACAGCAGACGACCCATCAACTAATTTGCTGTACAGAAAGTGTGAGTCGTCAGGACAGGCGAACCAGTGGCTAATCCTAAGTCAGCATCGACTTTGGGAGAAGCGTAGTCGCCATAGCTGACAACCCAGTGGCTGGTCCAACGTCAGACTATCAATGGAAGCAGCATGAGTTGTCAAAACGGCCAGTCCTTATGTCATCCTTAACACCTACAAATACCAAACTGCCTAATTCCCATTATAACTAAATAAAGACTGCCCCAAAAAGTTATAATGCAAAAAACAAAGAATACAAATACAACAAAAAAAAGATACGGGTAGCAACCAAACGTAAATCAGGAAGATTACCCAATTCTCCTGTCTGACAACCTGTCCTCCCGTCACCAATGGGCCCAAAGAAGGAAGGTCGCCTAGAGCTAGAGATACATCCCTCAAGTAAAAAGATGCAGCAACAGAATTAGAATGCCAAGTTGCCACCTCAAGCACCTTGGCGACAGAGACATCCTTCATAAAAGCTACCGATGTAGCAACTGCTCTAATCCTGTGTGCTCTCGGCGCCTGGCCCTCACGGGCAACCAAACCGCTAGTTTTAACAATAAGATCTCTGAGGAAAAAGGATACACCATTCTTTGACATAGGTCTCTTGACATTTAGGGGTGAAATAAACAGATGACAGGGACGACCCTGAATGTTCTTCATGTGACGTAAAAATCACGGAAGCGCCCTAACAGGGCAAAGAACTAATTCCTCACTCAAATGACAAAGTTGGCTGGTGACTTCAGAACGAAAGACCTGGGAATGGGATTATCAGACGATTTAGTCTTTGCGACAAATTCGGGAAGGTATGACAAAATCATGTCTTGTCCAGATCTGGCAACAAGAAAGAGAGTGCTTGCAGTTCACCCACCCTCTTGGCTGTCGCCAGCGAGACAAGGAAAAGTATCTTAGAAGAGAGGTCCCTAAAATTGGCTGTATTCAAAGGCTCAAATGGAGGGAACCTCAAGGCTTGAAGGACTTTATTAACGTCCCATGTTGGAGGAGACAACTGTGGACTTGGGTCAAGATAGGGAAAAAGATTGAATTAAATCTCTAATGACATAAGAAGAGATTTCAGGAAGCCTTGCCTTAAAAACATATGAAAGCATCGACCTATAACCCTTATTGCACGAAGATGAAAGGCCCCTATAATGATGTAAATGAACTAAAAACTGCTATTTTCGGTAAGGAAGGTCGAGAAATTGAATGCCCCTGAGACCTACACCAATGTCTGAAAACCAACCATTACTCTAGTTGATTGCCATCTGGCAAGAGCCAACTGTCAAGCCACTCTGGAGGAGAACTCTTCCTGCTTGGAGAATCTCCTGACAGTCTCCAGGCATGAAGATGAAGCATGTGGAGCCTTTGATGGAACCAATGAAAATGAGGTTGCTTGAGGTGATCTGGTCTCTCTGGCAGACCAGGGGGGGGGTCTCCACCAGTGCTCCCAGTAGGTCAGGAAACCACTCCTTCTGTGGCCAGAAGGGGGCGATCATGATGAGATCCAGACGCTTAGTCACCCCCACTTCGTTGAGGACTGCCCTCACCAGAGCGAACGGAGGAAATGCATATGCTTGAAGGCCCTCCCAGTCCTGCAATACAGCATCGGTCCTGGCACTCTGAGGAGTCTGGTAAGGGGTGAAGAAGATCTGGCTCCAAAAATTCAGTGGGGTGGCAAATAGATTGACCGTGACAGGCCACTTCTTTCTGAGGAAGTCAAAGATTTCCTGGCAAAGTGTCCATTCCAACCCTTAAACTTCGTTTAGTCTCAACAAGGCGTCTGCTAAGATGTTGTGATGGCCCAGGATAAACTGAGTGACCAAAGTAATCTTCCTGTCTTCTGCCCAAAACAGGATTGATCGGGCTTCTTAAGTGAGAAGGTCAGAATGTGTACTTCCTTGGTTTCTTAAGTACGAGACTGCTGTGGTGTTGTCGACGAAGATCGCTACAACCGACTCCTACAGCTGATCCTAAAATGAAAGAGGGCCTAGGTACACTGCCCTTAGTTCCCTTGAATTTATTGACATGATCCTCTCTTCCTCTGACCAAAAGCCCGAAGCAGCTTCGGAGCCAAGATGCATGCCCCAACCTTGATCCGAGGCATCTGAACAAAACATTAGGTCTAGCAGAATTGAAAGAGGAGACGTCCCTGACTCAAGGCAGTCCCATGACTGGCAGAAGATCGACTGAAGGGACCTAATTCTGAGACGACCTTCGGGAACCAGTTGGATAAGGGATGACAAATGGCCCAGGAGCGTCCTCCAAAGAGAGACTGGCTGCATTACAGAGGACAGAAGTTCTTCAGCCAGACTTAGAAGCTTGTCTATCCATTTCTGAGAGGGATAAGCCCTCAAAATCTGGGAATTCAAAACAATCCCCAAATAAGTTATGATTTAGCAAGGGATTAGATTGGACTTGTCGAAGTTGACACAAATGCCCAACTCGAAACAAAGAAACAGAGCTATCTCCCTCGACTGGAGACATTTCTCTAGAGAGTCGGCCTGAACAAGCCAATCATTCACATACTGAAGCATCCTTACTTTTAAATGATGCAGAATAGCCGAAACAGGAGCCATCACACGAGAAAAGACCTGTGGAGCAGTGGTGAAGCTGAAACAAAGGGTCTTGAACTGGAAAACTCCCGAGTCCGTGAAAAACCAATGGTAAGGTCTGTTCTTCAGCTGGATGGGGATTTGCAGATAAGCATCCTGAAGATCGATGGAAATCATCCAGTCCCCCTTCCTGACAGATGACAGAACAGTCTGAACTGTCTCCATCTGGAATTTGGACTTTTGAATGATCTTGCTCAGGACCAAAAGATCTATGATGGGGCACCAGGCACCCGAGGCCTTTAGAACCACAAACACCCGTGAGTAAAACCTGGGAGAAGGAGGAGCTCACTCTATGGCATCCTTCTCCAAGAGGGCCAAAAGCTTCTCCCAGGCTTGACCCCTGATTAAGCAAGGAGAATAATTGCTGAACTCGAGAGAACAATTGAAAAGTGAAGGTCTCAAACAAAAGGGTTCTTGTAACCTACCTTCAAGACCTCCACTACCCAAGCATCCACCGCTCTCTCCTGCCAAGCTGACCAATGGCAAGAGAGACAAGTTCCTACTGTGGTCTTCACGTGAGATAATGATTCTTACTTCCGAAAATTCTTACGAACAGACAAGGAAGAAGAAGGACCTCCTGGAGATTGAGGTCTTCCTCTGCCCTTAGGTCTGTGCCTCTCCTGCGTTTCAAAGGGTGAGCGCTAGAGGAGGAAGCCGAGGCACTAGAAACCTGAGAACCGGAAGAAGGAGGTTGTTGGGCTGGAGCAAAAGGTAAAAGTCTGGCACTAAACTTTCGCTTACCCCTTGAAGAAATGGGAGGAAAACCAGAGGAAAAAGCTCTTGATAAGGCCCAGTGAGTTTCGGAAGAGGCATCGCCTTGATGTTCTTTCAAAACCTCAGAAAGGACAGACATATCAAAAGGGAATCACCAAAAGGAGAAGAAGACAACAAACGATTTCTCTGCATCTCTGAAACTGAAGAGGGTAACTGCACTAAATACAGGTTATGCCTTAGTGAAACAAGAAAGGCCTGCATAGAAGTGGCAAGCTCGTTCTGATGTACAGAAGCTATCGAAATAGATGAGCAAAATTTCTCAAAAAGAGCAGCATGGAGGAAAAAACCCAGAGTCCTTGACATACATTAAAATAAATCCGAGGACTCACATATTGAAGGACTGAGCCTCCTGCAAGGAGCTCATAACAGACTCCAAGGCAATAAAATATTCGAGCAAGACTGAGATTGAAGCCTTGGAAAGCAAAGGCTGACCCGAAAGTCGGACAAAATCAGGATTTGGTTTGGGAGGTTGAGAGAATGACGTATCATCTGCCCCCTGAAAAACACCTCTCCGGTGTCGAAGAAGAGAAGAGAGCTTCCTCCTCCCTTCCCCGATCACCTTTGAAAGTTTAGTGGTGACGTCCGCCCTTACTCTCGCTAACCTCTGAGCAAAGGGAAAAAGTAAAAATTCTTGCGACTGGGAAGGACCATCAAGTAAAATCCCTTCTGTAATACAACGAGGTGGAGGCTGCTTTTGCTCTTTGGGCCTCGCCTGAGAAAGAAAACTCAAAACTAAATAAAAAAAAAATTTCTTGAACTCAACATCATGATCGCTGTTCAATGAAACACCAATATCACACGAATCCACGTTACCATCATCGCTGTTCAATGAAACACCAATATCACACGAATCCACGTCACCATCATCGTCAGATCTTAACTGTGAAACTTCCCCCAAAGTAACACCCTGACGACTATATGTCTTAGGTCTAACACTAATACCCCTCCCCTGTCGTTACTTACAATAACGACATGGAAAATCAATTTTTATTGAATATCTATGTTCATGTTGTATATGGAAAATGTTCCTTTATATTACATGGCGTTAAGTGGAAATGTGCAGGTTTGTGTACAAATGAATGTTTTATATTTAATTGTAATAAGCATTGTTACCCAGGAATATTGTCTTGTGAATAGTTTGTATAATTGGTTAACAATGCGATGTAAGTTGTTTGATAGTTTTGTTCGGTTCGTGTTGGTTTGGTGGCTTCGTTTGTTTTGTTGTTAATTTTGTCGTGAGCGAACGAGGCCGAAGTCGTGGGTTTGGGTGAGAGAGCGAACGTATTATTTTCGACACAGAAGTGAGCAAAGGGAACGGAGGCAGTCGCTTCTCAACATTGGCAGAGTGGTTTGGTAACAGGAGAACTTAATCAGAGTGAATAGAATTTCACTTCGATTAACGATGTCGTTCCTTCCCAGCATTTAATGAAGTGGATGGATTAATCAACCGAAGTTTGGATGAGTATCATATCATATATTATTTAATTTGCCTTGACTGGGATAAATCGCTAGGGATATGCATATCTGTGCGTGGGATTCCGTGACTGGGTAAAATTGAATATATATTAGTGGTATCGTGGTTTACCCGTGCCTATTGTAATCCGAACTCTGCAAGAACTTCATATGAAACTAGTAAGTAATAATTTGGGGGCAAAGCACAATAGAATATAGTATGTCCTTTTATGTCTTTGTAACACAACGCAATGAATTCTTTATGTAGAGAAAGGGTCTTGAGTTCTCTTAAACGGGTCTTGAGTTCTCTTAAACGAATCTGGTAATTAGTAATTTCTGTAATTGACTGAAGTCATTATATGTTGTTGCTTGTTTGACCCTAATGAGTAACAATATTTGGTGCTGTGACCAGGATATGTCGGCAGTATATTTGGTGTTGTGAGCCAAGTTGGTAAAAGTTTGTAGTACTTGTCCGCGGTATATATGATGTCGTAAGCCAGTTTGGTGAATCTTTAGTATAAGTCCGCAGAAATATGTTGCCGTGTTAACCAGGTTTATGTGAAATTTGTGAGATTTTTCGATGATTTCTTAGTTTTCAACGCCGATCATATAATATTTCTTTGGTTTAGTCACATGTACGATTAGTACCGTTGGTTATTTTATAGGACATTTACGCAGGTTTTTCTTGCTATTAACTATGTTGTGTTGATGTTTTGCTGGATAATGCCTGCCCTCCCTAACCTTGGTGTCTCCTTTTGTTTTTGCGCGTTTCTTTAAATTAGTATGCGGTATCCTGCCTACGTAACCAGACGTGGTTAACCCGTCTCTTTTTCTCTTTGAGAGGTGCCGCAAGAAACATTAAATTTACTTTTTTTCGCGCCATTTGTAGGTAAGAGGGTATTCAGGCTTGATTAAAACGGTTTTGAATATGAAGTTTAATTAAATTAGTAAGGCCTTGTCCTGCTTGCTTTAAGCCTTAAATTTGGTTTTGTTATTTTCCCTTACTTTGAATTAATGTAGATTTTCTCTTGTCAGAATATTATTTCTCGTTTAACAATTTAATAATGAATCATAAAGTAGCTATTGTGGGACATTCTCATGTCACCCATATGGAGAATTGTTTTCACAGTGGTAGATCGGCATTATTGGAACCCTTAGAATATAAGACATTTGGTAGACCAGGGGCTGTTACAACCAACCTTATGACACCTGGCCTGATAACCGAACTTACTACCTATGGGCCTAGTATCACTATCTTGTTCATAGGTAGCAATGACTTAGATGTACCAGGAGATAACCCTAACCTGGTGAATAGTGTTCACAAAAATACTCTAGGATTGGTAGAAAGTCTACATACAGTCAATAATTCAGAGGTTTTTGTTATGTTAATAGAAATACGTAAAACACCATCTACAACCTCTGCCGAAAACTATCAAAAAAGAAAAAACTATTCAAACAAAAAATTAAAGAGAGATACAAGAGTTAGGGTGATCCCTACTTTATTATCAGAATGTGATTTAGCAAGAGATGGGATTCATTTTCATCATAAAAGTTACAGGGCGTTGGCTCAACGTATTTGCGTTGAGTCAAACAAATATGTGAAAAGTAAAGGGTGGTAGAAGGTGAGTAGGACCGTGGTTACCCCGTCCTTCCCCTTCAGATTTAGGGCTGGGTTACTTATGGGACATGGCCTGCACATTCCACTACGCACGTATAATAAAATTTCTCCTTTTCATTGATTGTTTAATTTGGGAGAAAATTATTGGGTGATGAGTCACCTTTGTGAAAATTTGCTAATTTAACTTTTGAACCCAGTTATTATAGTTGGATGCATATTTATTAACTATTGAAAATTTGAATATATTATATTGTATTTGTATTTTCTGAGTTTGGTCTTGTCACAATGGAGTCGTTGACGCGTAGACGTGGCGGTTATAAATCCGTTATCGCATGTTTTATTGGGAAGATGACTGAAGTGATCAGTTCAACTGATACTGATGCTATAATTTCCCTTAGGGATTCTATTTTAGATAATTGGAACAAAGTTCTTGTTTTGGATGAACAAATTTTGGATTCAGTTAAAGAAGAAGAAATGTCTGATGAAATGATAAATCAAGCTGAATATGCAAGAGACGTCCGTACACATATCGGCAGACTCAATAGCTCTATTACTAACAATTTGAAGTTACTAAATCCGCTAACGCAACCACCGCCACTACCTACAGCCAGTGTTAGATTGCCCAAACTGGATCTTCCGCATTACTCTGGAGATATATTAGAATGGAATTCCTTCTGGGAACTATACCATGTGTCAGTACACCAGCGGAAAGACTTGGAACCAATTCCGAAGTTTTCATATTTACAAAGTTTGCTCACAGGAGAAGCTTCGAAATTAATCTCTGGATTTAAATTTGAGGCCGCCAATTATCCACAAGCTGTAGCTCTTCTCCTATCTACTTATGGAAAGAGAGATGAGATTAAGCATGTTCTGGTGAGAAGATTGCTAGAAATGGAGTCTCCTGCTGCCAATTCTGAATCATTGCAAACTTTCAGAGCTAACTTTGAATGCTCAATAAGATCGCTTGAAAGTGAAAAGATGGAATTAAATGAGCTTTATACTATTTTGCTCTATACCAAATTGCCTCAAAGCGTAAGTGAGACTGCGAAGCGTAGGTGTGGAGACGATTGGTTGGTATTAGACACCTTTAAGAAATACCTAGAAGAGGAAATTCGCAATCTAAGAACTTTTGTTTCAACTGATGTGAATAAAACTGAAAAGCTGTCGTCAATATCAACATTCACAGTAAATCAATCCCAAGCTGTTAGACAAAAAACCAAGGGAAATGTGAATAAGTCCAGTTATCAGCAATCCAAAAGATGTGCTCTTTGTGATAAAGAACATTGGTGGACACAGTGCAAAACTTACGCAACCAGAGATGAAAGGTTGAATCGAATAAGAGCTTTACAGTTATGTTTTGTGTGTGCTTCTAAGAAGCATTTTAGTGTGGACTGTGACAAACCAAGTTGCAATAATGGTTGTAAGATGAGACATCATCGCATCTTGTGTGATAAAGACCAAACAAGAAAGCAAAGCAAGAATAAACAAAGTGGTGTACAAGTGGGAACGCTATCAGTAAATGAACAGGAAAAACCAAATAAGTCGGGTAAGCAATCCATATTACCAACAGCAACAATTCCCCTGAAAGGGAAGAAAGGTCGCATGGTACGACTTAGAGGGCTGTTGGATACTTGTGCCGAGAGAACGTTCATTAAAAGATCAGCTCTAGAGAGACTGCAATATAGGTCCAAAGGAGTTGAAAAGATAGCCTTGAGAGGTTATCTAACTAGTAAACCTGTTCATGAATACGAGATGATAAGCGTTGCCATACCGCATAAAGATAAGTTGATAATAATGGACTGCATAGTGGTGGATGAGCTGCCCGAATATGTGAAGAAATTCGACGTTAAGAGAAGTTTGAAGTCGTTATGTAAAACTAAGATCAGCTTGGCTGATAAAGATTTTGATTTGCCTGTTGAGAATCAATCAACTATTGAATTATTAATAGGGGTTGATAATGTTTACAATATTTTGCATCCAGGGTTCAAAAGGGTTAGAAACTTAATATTGCTGCCGACCATATTCGGTTATGTGGTGACCGGCACATGTAGTGCTCCCCCCACTAGGGAGACTCATGTGACAATTTTGAAGCTAGCTGTACAAACTGAAGAAATTGAAGCTACTCATAATGAAAATCCCAAGACTGATCTGGACGCATTATGGAGTTTGGACAGATTGGGAATAGATTGCAGTGAGTTGTGAGAACATGACCAGAGGGTCTTAAAGGACTTTGAGAGCACTATAACCTATTCTGAAATTGATAAACGGTATGTTGTGGCGTTGCCGTGGAGAACCAATAGATTCAGATTAAAGACAAATTTTGGTTTAGCCATGAGCAGACTTCGACAGCAGACCATCAAGTTTCAGAAGGATGTGGATTACTTGGATCATTATCAGAAAATCTTGCAAGAGCAAGAAGATAGAGGATTCATTGAGAAGGTGATCTATAATAAATCTGATGTGGATTGTCATTACTTGGCACATCATGGAGTGCTTAAAGACAGTGCCACTACTCCAATAAGAATAGTGTTTGATTGCTCATCAAAACAAGGTAAAAATGGATTAAGTCTGAATGATTGTCTATGGACTGGACCACACGTAACGGCTGATCTACTCAGAGTCCTGCTGCAATTTAGAACTAACACCTTTGCTTGTATTGGTGATATTGAGAAGGCATTTTTAATGGTACAGTTGCGTGAAGATGATCGCAATTATACACGTTTTTTATGGTTGGAAAATCCAACAGATCCCGATAGTAAATTAATAGTATACAGATTTAGAGTAGTATTATTTGGAGCTACATGTTCACCTTTTCTTCTAAATGCAACCATCAAGCATCACTTGTCCACTGTGGTCTCGTGGTTACCCCGGTCCAATACAGTGGATGTAGTGGAAAGATTGAAGAGAGGTTTGTATGTAGATAATGTGCAATTTACGGCTAATAGTGAATCTGAGTTAATGGATTTATACTTTAATGCCAACAAAATTTTTGCTCAGGCTCACTTATATTTGAAGGAGTGGGTTAGCAATAGCGAGTCTATACAAACTATTGCTGCTGCTTATTAAATTGAAGCCAAACAAAAATAAATTCATAAAGTATTGGGATTGAATTGGGATATAATTAAAGACATCTTAACTATAAATCCAACTCATATTAATAGATCGAGTCAAACAAAGCGAGAGATTCTCAGTACCGTTGCCAAAATATACGATCCATTGGGATTGCTTCTCTCTGTTACTATGAAAGCAAGGATATTTTTGCAGAAATTGTGGAAGCAACATCTGGATTGGGACGAACAACTCACCAACCCGCTACAAGAGGAATGGAGTGAATTACGCAAGGACTTGGAGAAGTGTTTTGAAATATATTTTCCTAGGAGTGCTAGCCTGGGAACCGGTGATACCTTGCACATATTCTGCGATGCTAGCGAAACTTCATATGGTTGTGTGGCCTATAGAGCAAATGGTGAAAGCTCTAATATAATTATGGCAAAGGGTAGAGTGGCGCCCATCAAGGAATTGACAGTTCCAAAATTGGAACTAATGGCATTGTTGCTAGGAGCAAGAATGACCAAATTTATTATTGACTCCTTTGATGAGAAGGAGTTTAAACAATTATATGTCTGGTCAGACAGTAAAATCGCCCTTAGCTGGATTGTGTCCAGTAATGTTCTGCCTGTGTTTGTGAGAAACAGAGTAATTGAGATTAACTCTTTGATTCCGGGGTCAGTCCTGTCTTACGTACCCTCATCTGAAAATCCCAGTGATTGGTTGACACGGGGAAAGAGGACTAAGGTGTTAGCAAAAAACTCCTTTTGGTGGGAGAGACCCCCTTGGTTAAAAAATCACACACTGTGTGGGGTGTACACATATGCAGGGTGAACAGGACATTGTGGTCAATGTTGTAGGGGACATAGATGCAACACGCCTGCTGGATTGGGAAAGATTCAGCAGAGCTGACAAGGTCTTTAAGATCTTGGATAATGCAATTTATAAAGAATTGCAAACTATCAACCAATGACAGAAAAACTGGTGGTTTGACTCTGGAAGAGTTACAAGAAGGAAAGGTCAAAACAATTGTTCTCGTGCAGAGAGAGTACTTTCCAGAAGAATATAAAGCCCTGAAGAGGGAGGAAACAAACCCAAAATTGATATTACTTCGCCAGTTGAATTTGTTTTTGGATAATAATGTAATGAGATGTAGAGGCAAGTTGGAACACGCGACACTGCCTGAAGAAGTCAAATTTCCTACTTTACTGCCAAAGGGTTGTGTTCTGAGTAAGTTAATAATATGACATCATGTGATGCAAGCACACATGGGGGTGAACGCTACTGTAGCTAGTGTAAGACAGGAGTTCTGGATTCCACAGCTGCGACAACTAGTCAAGAGCTTGTTACATCATTGTGTGATCTGTAAGAAAGTTCAAGGAAAACCATATAGAACTAATATAATACCCCCATTGCCGGAATTCCGGGTACAACGGAAACAACCTTTTAGCGTTACGGGGGTGGATTACACCGGGGCTTTATGGATAAAAGAAGGGAAGCAAAATCCGGAGAAGGTGTATGTCATACTATTCACATGCCCGATCACTAGGGGTATACATCTGGAAGTAGTCAGAAACCAGTCCGCTGACTCATTCCTCATGGCCTTCCGGAAGTTTAGCAGCCGTAAAGGCTTTCCTTCACTAATGTTGAGTGACAACGCCACTACTTTTGTAGCAGCATCTGAATATCTGAAAACGATGGCAGATAGCCCCCTTTTTCAAAACCATCTAGAGAACATCGAGTGTAAGTGCAAATTTATACCAGCAAGAGCACCTTGGTTTGGTGCAATCTGGGAGAGATTGATCGGACTATTGAAGACCTGTATGAAGAAGGTAATCGGTCGAGCTCTTCTCAGTTATGATGAATTATCCTGCATTTTGGTGGAATTGGAATCTATCATAAATGACAGGCCACTAAGCTACACATCAGGGGACCTTGATCAGGAGAAGATTTTAACACCTAATCACCTGATCTTGGGTAGAAAATTAAGATCCCTTCCCAAGGAAACAATTAATTGGGAGGAGGTATCTGAAGATCCATTGTATAGTAAAACTGAAAATGTAGAAAAGAGATTCCTTTACATATCCAAATTGTGTGATCAATTATGGAAAAGGTGGGAGCATGAATATTTGATTTCTTTAAGAGAGACTCATCGAATTGAAGTCCAACATAATTCTTGGCCCAAAATAGGAGATGTCATCCTCGTACATGATGAAGGGCCAAGAAACAAATGGAAGTTGGGTCAGGTGATTCAGGTGCATGTGGGGTCTGACAATGTAGTTAGAGTAGCTACCCTCAAAACCTCCCATGGCCAGATCATGCGTCCCAATGTGAAATTGTACCCGTTAGAGTTGTGGCAAGAAGTTGAGACTCCTGATCCTGCCAAAATTCCTGAAGTGAGTATCCGACCATCCAGGAAGGCTGCTCGGGTGGCTGCAGAAACTAAAAAAGATTTGATTCAAAAGGGACTGTTGTAAATACTAGTATATTATGACTTTTGGTGGCGGGGAATATGTCGTTACTTACAATAACATGGAAAATCAATTTTTATTGAATATCTATGTTCATGTTGTATATGGAAAATGTTCCTTTATATTACATGGCGTTAAGTGAAAATGTGCAGGTTTGTGTACAAATGAATATTTTATATTTAATTGTAATAAGCATTGTTACCCAGGAAAATTGCCTTGTGAATAGTTTGTATAATTGGTTAACAATGCGATGTAAGTTGTTTGATAGTTTCGTTCGGTTCGTGTTGGTTTGGTGGCTTCGTTCGTTTTGTTGTTAATTTTGTCGTGAGCGAACGAGGCCGAAGTCGTGGGTTTGGGTGAGAGAGCGAACGTATTATTTTCGACACAGAAGTGAGCAAAGGGAACGGAGGCAGTCGCTTCTCAACATTGGCAGAGTGGTTTAGTAACAGGAGAACTTAATCAGAGTGAATAGAATTTCACTTCGATTAACGATGTCGTTCCTTCCCAGCATTTAATGAAGTGGATGGATTAATCAACCGAAGTTTGGATGAGTATCATATCATATATTATTTAATTTGCCTTGACTGGGATAAATCGCTAGGGATATGCATATCTGTGCGTGGGATTCTGTGACTGGGTAAAATTGAATATATATTAGTGGTATCGTGGTTTACCCGTGCCTATTGTAATCCGAACTCTGCAAGAACTTCATATGAAACTAGTAAGTAATAATTTGGGGGCAAAGCACAATAGAATATAGTATGTCCTTTTATGTCTTTGTAACACAACGCAATGAATTCTTTATGTAGAGAAAGGGTCTTGAGTTTTCTTAAACGAATCTGGTAATTAGTAATTTCTGTAATTGACTGAAGTCATTATATGTTGTTGCTTGTTTGACCCTAAATAAACACCCTTTGGCACTGTTACGGGACTAACAGAGGACACATTGGGTGAAGAATCATCAGGCACCTGCCCGGACCGGATCCCCCCTAGGCCTTTGCCACGACAGGGTTGACAAGTCTGTCGCACCGTTACCCAGGGTGCTGTCAACAGGTACCTGACGAGGAGCTGAAAATGAATCTAAAAGATTGTTAGACATCCTAGTAAAAGCTGCTTCAAAATTTTTTTACAGCTTGTTGAACTTGGCTGAAATGTCTCCATCTAAAATATGCTATAATGTTTAAAATTTCTTATTCCAACTAGTTTCCATCGCCAAAAATTTTGAATCAAAATCGGAAACGACTTCATTAGTTACTGGTTGTACAGGTGGCAAAACATCAATTAATTCGGAATCGTGATCACATGATACCGAAACCAAAGAACCAGAACCATGGGCGCACAAGTCAAGGAAATCATTAGATACAGGTCTAGCTACAGATTTCTTTTTATCCTTAATCAATCTTTTATGCTGAAAGATTCTTTGATGCTTAACATGCGCTGTCCTATCTACGTCAGACCAAAACTTACATAAGTCGCAACAAGAAGTCAAGTCACAAACCTGTCCATGATAAGAGTTACAAATGTCATGGGGTTCATACTCCCTGGTACTCATCTTTGTCCCACAAGCCGGGCAATTCCTGATGTTGCTAGCAGAAGGAAGAGTCAAATTATCTTGGCTATCCATTGAACAGGTCACGTAAATCCAGGTCACACAAAAGTTCGTAAAAATAAAATATATTTCACATAAAACCGCATTAACAAATAATGAGAGCTTTAAAGGCACAAAAGGTTTTGAAAATTTATAGAGAGGCCGTGATGTAAACAACACGGCCACTTGTTAACTAATTTTCAAAGAAGGGTTTTGTAACTGTCAATGGCAGTGTTGCCCACTGGCGGACAGAATATGGTAAATTTTGGTGCAGGTTTAGAGGATTTATGGCTAGACAAATTATATTGAGGTAATGTTTATTAATGTTAAGACACGACTCAAATCCACTGATTTCTCTCTCATTATATTTTATTAACCATTATCTAATGCAGTAGTACAGTTTGTACAGTACTGTACTTTATACAGTAATGTAGTGTTACACAATTTTCAGTCTGTAGTGTAGTGTACATGTGTATATACATAGCATTTCACTAAGATAAACTATGCACTCACTATGCTCTCTCTCTCTCAAAAAGAAAAAAAAAATTCTGCATTTTTTTGGAAATCATCATCCTTCATTCTTTTTCTTATATACTATACATACTAATGATAATGATGGATGTATGCAGTGTGTATAAAACCAATTACACATTGTAAAGGAAACCGATGGTTCCAAAGTGTGTAGTGGCTTTTCTGATATAATAACCACCAATTACATTCACTTTCAGCACAGATGAGTATAACCATTAACAGGCATAAATAAAAAAGTAGAAGTAAAATAACAATATAATTAAAATAAACTAAGATTCTGATTTACTGTAGCAGTAAACAATACTTAATTTGTATGCATTTCTCGGGAAGGTTGATATCAGAAGTTTTCCGGATAACTGACGTGGACACGTAGTTGGGCTCCTGCTGTAAACTGGCGTATGTTTGTGGATGAGACTAATTTCTGTGTTTCACTAAGGACGGTCGTCAACTGCTGTAAACATTCACACGAGTCCTTATGGCCCTTACGGTGATTCGAAGCAGCTGATGAATGTTATCCAAGTGTCCAACTTGCAACAAATGGAATGCAGGCTTGCATCAATTAAGGCACCAACGTCAGTAGGGGGAATGGGGCACTACCTCTGTGTGGTGTTGCTTGATGAAGCAGAATCAGAAGAAACTAATTGTCTAAATAAAATGTTATCAAGAGGCGGCAAAGAAAGCTTCACGAGTCGGCAAGGAGGGTAAAGTAGCGACGGCAAGGAGAATAGAGTAGTTGGAACAAGGAAAATAGAATATTAGTAATAGCGTCGTATTCGAAATTAAACATATGAGATAAAAGGGATAATTATTCAAAACAATAGTTTACGTAATAATAATCAATATAAGAAAGGTATTAAATAAAAATAGTTAAGATTTACATATCTAGTTTCAGTCACAACCAGAAGCATTCAAGGGGCGCCATCTACGAGTGATGGGAAAAACTAAAACATATAATTCTAACTACGCACCAATTTCCCAATTGTTAGGGAAGAATTCCCTTACACACATATATATAGGGAGAAATAATTGTTCTTTACACTGCATTTGTAAGTGATTACATAATAAAAATATGGAATGTTATTCCATATATATAAAAGACTAAAACTAAAGAGGTCAACCAGATTGCTTGCAGGAATGTGATCAGACCAGAGACGATAAAGTACGTAGGCTAAGATGACGTGCCGTCACGTGTTCATTCATTTGTTTTGAAACATTAGTCCAAGCTCCCTGCTTGAGACAACTACCGCGACCTATAATTCAAATGGCCTACGTGATTAGTAATGTGTCTCATTTTGTATGTATGTTCATATGTTCGAGCTACTGTCTGCTTCCTTTATGACTTGTAACCGAGATGGTAAACAGAATAGAATTAGCCATCATCATTGGCAGAAGCGATCAAGCTATCGTCATTAGAAGACCTGTACAATCCTACTTGATCTTCACCATGTAATCTCAGAGAATATAAGTATTTTTTGTACTTCGTGGTTTCTACTAGAACCTCACATCATTGCCGAATCATCATGAGTTTAACACATCGTCGTCATAACCAAAGAAGATAATACCGACTTCGTAAGTGATCTACAAACCCCAAGACACTCCAATGAATATGGAAGTGCAATACCAACCAACTTAGCGTAAGATTATCGCAAGTCTAACATTGTTGCTAATTTTTAATCACGCCAAACCAGTCGTAGATGAATCTCTCTTATACTCTATCTAAAGTAATATCCGTAAAGTCATTCAAGCAGAGGTGATTCAGCAAAATTTTTTTTATCTTTTATCTGAATACCAGGAAGTTTCTCCACTAGCGAGTGATCTCTGGGGAAAACGGATGTAATTTAACACAAAATACGGTACCTTCGTATAGACTCTCAATGAAATTTCAAAATAGAGATAAATGACGAAATTGAAAAATGTTAGTAATAGGAGTCATTAGGAAATCAAATAGCCCATATAATTTTTCCCTCAAACGTCAAGCCATAAAAGATCGGACTTGGCGTATCTGTGTAGATTTCTGTCACTTAAACAAGGAAATGATTCCCGATCGTTTCCAGTGCCATGAACCGATGACCTCTTATCTCTGTTAGGGTAGAATAAATTTTTCACCAGCTTGAACTTACTTGAAGGCTTTTACCAGATACCATTACCTAAGTGATTGTACCTCATACACCGTTTTCAGCACATTCAGGGGACATTATCAATTTTTACGTATGCCTCCGGCTTACGTTGCACCCAAATTACAATATAGTGTTTGGAGACTTTTAGGGGATACCCTACATGCTTATATGGTTGGTCTTTTAATCTTTTCTAAATACCTTAGAAGTACATTCACATAAACTAGAGCTAGTGCTACAAAGACAAAGACAAATAATCTCAGAGTAAAATATCTAAATGTGAGTTTTAAAAACCGAACATGTTTATTTACGTTTTATGTGTCTAGTCAAGGTCTTAAGTAGTCCATGGTAAGGTGTCAGCTATTCATAACTTTCCGGTATCTATTAACATAAAAAGGGGATACAGCACTTTTGCGCTCTAGTGGGTATTACAATCGTATGTAAATATGTAACTCTTCAATCATAGCAGCTCCTTTAACAGATCTTACGAAGAAGAGCGTAGATTTATTATGGTCTAAAAAGCATCAACAGGCATTCGATATCTTAAAAGTGGAATAATGCAGCTCACCTAACTTAAAAATCCCTGATTTAAATAAGGAATTTTTTTTTTTATAGCAACAGATGCCTCAGACCAAGGGGTAAGAGGGGTACTACTTCAGCAATATGATAAAATTCTTTCCTATAGCTTTTTATTCACGTAAACTAAAGCCCTCTGAAAGTAAATATGCAGTAATAGGCAAGGAAGGACTAGGTATCGTTAACTCACTAGTACATTTCAAGTTCATAATCTACGGCTATCCTGTTGAAAATCCTCACTGACCATAAGTCACTTACCGAGTTTTTCAAAGGCTTTAATCACAGTCCCAAAGGAACTCGTTGGCATATGATCATTCAGGTCTTTGGAGCCAAGTTAAGATATCTACCTGGGAAAGCAAATATCATAGCTGACGCATTATCCCGCAATCCCACACCATACTACAAAGAACCATTAATTGGACTAAAAGATATAGAAACATCCGTGCCTATTGTTAAAACCGTATCTAAACAAGAAAATTCCTTAACCCAAGAGATCGCGAGCATTGAATATCTGGGTTGGAGCGCCGAACTGTTACAAACTGAACAAAGCAAGCGTCAACAGCGATAAGCAAAACAAAAAACACTTCGAACAGAAACAGGGTCAGCAGCAATAAGCAAAACAATAAACACTTCGAACGGAAACAGGGTCAGCGGCTAAGCAAAAACAATAAACACTTCGAGCAGAAACCCTAAAGCAAAAGTATATTTAAAGTATGTGTATCAGAATAATGTAATCAAATGTAATATTATATGTAGGTCCGTGACGAGGAAAACCCGAAGAACACAGCAGATGACTAACGACCAGGTATTAGTAATAATCTCTTTCATACCAATCGTCCTAAACTGGTTGCATTCCGTCATCCAGGGTTCCCTATTATGTCACAGAAAGCCAAATCACTGTTTTACTGGCCTACAATGCTTACAGATATAAAAAGCACATAACTGATTGTAACACGTGTCATGAAAACAAGGGACACACTAAGACACCTGTCAGTTTAAGGGCCTATCACGTGCCAAATCAGTCCTTGAAAGAATACATGTAGAATCATTAACAGAGTTACGAGTCTGACAGAGGAAATAAACACCTCTTAGTGTTAATAGTCGCCTTGACACGTTATATAGAATTAATAGCACTAAAAAAAACAAAAAACAAACAAACACTGCAATTGAGTGCGCTAGGAATATTTATGAGTGCTAAATCAGTAAACATGGAATTCAACACAAGATAATCTGACTCGGGTGGTGTAAATCAATAATCTCCTTAACTCGTTGTGTGAATTCCTTTCCATTAAGAAAACCAATAATATATTTTATCACCCAGAGTCAATCGGTTTGGTAGAATAATGGATAAATAAAAAAGTGTCAATGTCTTACGAGTTACATTCGTGATATTGGATCTGAACTGGATTATAGCGGTTCTCGCGGTTTTAAATACCTTTATCATTCATATCTTGTATCTGTAGAAATGATACTGCAAGTAGCCTTATACGGTATGCCACTAGAACACTTTTCCACATATTCAAGCCAACCATTAATTTATCAAATATATATAAAAATAAATAAATAAATAAATAAATAAAATAAAATAAATATGGATACAAGTGGAGCCAATATAATACACTCCGTAAGAAGTCGGAAGGGTTACAAATTATAACAAAAAAAGGAATCACGATAAAATCAATAAGCAAAACGTAACCATAGGTTAATTAAATACCCAAATATATATGCGTAAAGATTTGAACTCTAACTTAACGCTTTAGTAATGACAAATAAGCTAAAAGTTCAAACACATATCACAACCTACTGACATATTGTCTGTCCCGGTAATTTATATTCGTAGTCAATTAAAAAAAAATAAATAAATAAAATAAATAAATAAATAAAATAAAATAAAATAGATTTTAAAGTCAGGAAGTCTAGAAGTGAAAATGTATATCTATGCAAATAATCTTATACAGGGCAAATAGTATATATAAAATTTGTATGGAAACCCTTTTCATTAGTTTGAATAAGGAATATCTAATTTAACATAATTACATTTATTTACAATCATGCAGATTTCGAACATGAAACTAATATATTGTTCAATTTTGGTACTGTTTTTTTTTTCAGACATTCTTCTCGTGTGGGTCGAGTATTAAAACAAAAAAATACCCAATTTATACTAAAGTCGTATTTATTACAGCAAGTAACGTAACTCTTAGCTGGCGGAGAGCAATCTCCTGCCAAGTGACAACGTCATCAGTTCTGAAGGTGCATGACGCGTTGACGGATCAGCATTGTTCCTTTTAACCTCAATAAAACGCTTGAAAAGCAGGTTGCTGGAGAGAGGAATGCTTAGCCCGAACTTCTCATGGGCAAGGCAGACGTTAGGTACAAGTGTCTATCCGTATGCGCAATGCAACTTTAGTTAAGGAATTGCAATCATTTTAAAATTAATGAACAAAATAAGCAAATAGAATTTCTATAACATCAAAATGAATTAATTTTTTCTGAACCTCATAGACAATTAAAGTCAATAATTCAGCTTATGACATTGGTAAACGGACATTTAGAAGTATCAAGTCATGGATATGAAATATTTGCTTGCAACATTAGTCTATGACAATTCAAGTAAATCACATTCATGGGAAAATGTCACATTTTCTTGAAAAAACCAAAGTTTATATAGAAATTAGTTACATAGTGGGTTCTTCCGTTGCATCTCCTGCCTATTAATAAAGTTTTAAAAATTAACCTCAGAGGATGCGCGCGAGAAATTTAAATATGAAACTTTTGTTAGGGGCACATAGGATCGGATTTTATCACAACTTAATTTCAGTAAGCATAGAGAAATACAGAATCATGATTAATATTCTCTTTGACTCTTATGTTGCCTGGCAATCTTACAAACAGCTCCGTTTCACACTTCTTTGTCTAGTAACTTACTACCAGTAATATCGAATTTTCTTTGGGATTCGTATTGATATCTGTTTATTTTTTATAATTATGGATATTTTTACAGTCATCAGAGACCTGGATAGGTTCACTCATTGTTAATGCCATGGATAAAGAAGTTTGTACAGCTGATCCTTTTTGAATTGCCATAAAATATCAGCGAATTCATGGTGGGTTAAGTCTGGCTTTCTACCCGCCCGTATTTGAGGTTGCTGTCTGAACTTTACTTTGCCCTTGTGACAAGTATAATTTCACTTGCAGGCTGATTAATGGAACCTGGTTACAGTATCCTGCAGTACGAGAGTTTCACATCGCAACTTCAAAAAATCGTTCGTCGCTGCGGACTACGGCAGTCAAGTAACAAACGCCTACAATGTGAAAGGAATAAGCACCATCATAAGTGAATAAGCTTATCTCATGGACTTCTTCGACTGACACCCGTATCCTGTCGTTAATCTCGTTTTAATGCGGAACGCTCCGGCGGCTGTCGGAAATCGACTACAAAAGGGACATACTTCCGACAATTACGACCAGAAGGATATTCAACTCTACGTTGCTGGCGAAGGACTCTTGCTGGGGATGATTTTATTCATCGCGAACGTATTCCTGTGGCTTAGGATGCAGAGAACAAGTATAAGCGCAAAATAGAACGTTGGACCCCGCCCAGGCAAATTTTCCCCTTGTTTTAACCATTTGGAATTGGCCATTTCATTTGGCTATAGGTGGTTGTCTGGAACTGTGTAATGGACGAAAAGTTGTTCGAACGCTAGTTAAATGTGAAGTAGTATAACCTCGGTCATGTATCCTATATATATAAATATCATGTATCCTATATATAAATGATCATAAATAACAGAGTCGAAATATATCTTTGCGTGTACGCACTAGGAATCTATTTAAAGTGCACATATATTAATCATAATTATATGAATCCATATGCATATGTATAAATAAATCAGGTAGCCTATAATCAATCTGTTACCTTTTATCTTACCAATAACTGCAGACTTATAACAGTTAGCATAAAAATCAACAAATCAATCAGCATAAACATTAATAATTTTATCAATTCATATATGAAATTTTTATCAGTTAAAATATGATTTTTATCATGTTATCAGAGTACATTAGTATTTTCTGTAGCATATGTATCTTAAAGAGATGAAGTGAAAAACTGAATCAGTATATATCACGTGATCACTATTATTTACGAATATCATTATAAGCATATTGTGTCTTATATCTTATTACTTGAATCTGTATTTGTGTACACCATGATTTTTTTTTTACTTATAAGTATTTTCTATATATCTATTTATATTCACATTGTGTCTGTATCACACTCCTATAAGTCAAATGCAAGTCAAGCTTGAGTAATATTCAGTGGTTGGTTTTGGTAGCTGACCAAGCTTTTATGTAAGTGATTACATAATAAAAATATGGAATGTTATTCCATATATATCAAAAGACTAAAACAAAGAGGTCAACCAGATTGCTTGCAGGAATGTGATCAGACCAGAGACGATAAAGTATGTAGGCTAAGATGACGTGCCGTCACCTGTGTTCATTCATTTGTTTTGAAACATTAGTCCAAGCTCCCTGCTTGAGACAACTACCGCGACCTATAATTCAAATGGCCTACGTGATCTGTAGTGTGTCTCATTTTGTATGTATGTTCATATGTTCGAGCTACTGTCTGCTTCCTTTATGACTTGTAACCGAGATGGTAGTGGGAACAGAATAGAATTAGCCATCATCATTGGCAGAAGCGATCAAGCCATCGTCATTGCCAGACCTGTACCACCTTGTCTGATATTCATCATGTAATCTCAGAAGAATATATGTATTTTTATACTTCGTGTTTCCTACTAGAACCTCACATCATTGCCGAATCATCATGAGTTTAACACATCGTCGTCATAACCAAAGAAGATAATACCGACTTCGTAAGTGATCTACAAACCCCAAGACACTCCAATGAATATGGGAGTGCATAACCAACCGACTTAGCGTAAGATTATCGCAAGTCTAACATTACCTCATCGGGCGCCTTATTATACAAGGCAACAGCCCTAATACATTTACTATTTTCTCTGCCAGAAAAATAGTAAATGCAGTGCACAGCACATAACCCCAATAACTTTTATAAATGATGCAAAAAGTGATACCATCTTACCTATGATATGTACGACGAGAAGAATCTGAAGAGCGGTCCTGACGGCTGCCTTCCTCATAGAGTGCCCCAACCTTAAATATGTTGAAATCTCATTCAGAAATCTTATACCAGAAGCATTACTAGTAAATAAAATAGAGTATAAATTAATGACAGTACAATAGTGCCTCAGGATACAAAATTAATCCATTCCGAAGTGGCCTTCGTAACCTGATTTTTTCGTATCTTGAACCACGTTTTACATGTAAATTGCCTAATTCACTCCAAGCCCTACAAAAACACCCCAGTAAATTTTATAATAAAGCTAAATTGACCAATAAACAATGAAATATAACAATTTGGACCATTCAATACCTAACCTAAATGTGACTGACCTGTAAATAAAGAGTATTAGTGTACATGGTACAAGAATACCTGTATGTACATGTGTAAGTGTTTACATAATAAAAATATGGAATGTTAGTCCATATATATAAAAGACTAAAACTAAAGAGGTCAACCAGATTGCTTGCAGGAATGTGATCAGACTAGAGACGCTAAAGATGACGTATACAATAAGTATGTAGGCTAAGTTGACATGCCGTCACCTGTAGTCATTCAATGTTATAAATATCAGCCAAGTCTCCCTGCTTGAGACAAACACTGTGACCTATAGCTCAAGCGGCCTACGTGATCTGTAGCGTGTCTCATTTTGATTGTGTGTTCGTATGTAACTATGTCATTTGTATGTATGTTCATATGTTCGAACAACTGTCTGTTCCTTCATAACTTGTAACAGAGATGGTAGACGAGCAGAACAGAGTTAGCTATCGTCATTAGAAGACCTGTATCTCTTACCTAAGCTTTATCATGTAGAGAGAACAGAAGTAGCCATCATCATTGGCAGAAGCGATCAAGCTATCGTCATAGAAGACTTGTACAATCATATCTGATCTTCACCATGTAAAACTTCAGAAGAATATATATATTTTTATACTTCGTGTTTTCTACAAGAACCTCCTCACCGAATCATCATCATGAGTTTAACACATCGTCGTAATAACCAAGAACATAATACCGACTTCGTAAGTGATCTACAAACCCCAAGACACTCCCACGAATATGGAAGTGCAATACCAACCGACTTAGCGTAAGATTATCGCAAGTCTAACATTACCTTATAGGGCGCCTTATTATACAAGGCAACAGCCCTAAAAGTGGTGGCAAGCGTACCAGAATTACTCTACAACTTCTCCGAAGATAAAACAGAATAATAAATCATGAAGTCAACGACGACGAAAGCAGCAGATTCTTCAAGCAACCTAGTTTAGTGAGCGACTTCAGAAAACAACAAGAACTTCACCGACGACGAAAAGCAAGAGATTCTTCAAGCAACTTAGTATCATCGTTTAGTGAATAACTTCAAGAAACAAAACCGACGTGTCTTTTTCCTACGGCAACGCAAGCTTCGTCTCTCATTAGAATCATTCAAGAAAACATCGTTAGTGAGCGTTTCCGGCACTTCAAGAAACAAACCGAACGCGTCTGCAGCATCGGATCTTTCAAGGGCTCGAATCATTGACAACAAACGCGCACGGGGGGAAACTGAAGCCAAACCAGGTCATCCGCTAAATAGAGAAGGAGGACCAAGGCCGTGTGTCGTTATCGGAACACCGTGACTTCCCACAAAAGCAAGGTAAGTACAATTTTTTATTCATTTGGAGTAACTTTGAGTGTTTCCTTTACAGGTCGAATTTCGTTATTCCTGTGGCTGAAGTTACGAGACATTCTTAATCTTACTTTTTTACAGAAATTATCTAAATCATTGAGATTTCGCTACTGCGAGTTTTTATCTTTGAGTGTCTGTTTCCAGAAGTTCTACTGAAATACCATAATCATATACTATGTTAATTTTATCATTTTGGGTGATTATAATCCCTTACGTAACAAATCATATTAAACAGTGAATATGCGTTTACGCAGTGGACGTCTGTATTTCTATACAGATGCATGGATAGGGTCGTTAAGCACCGTAGTGATTAGAAAACACACAAAAACAAGTGAACACCCGTATCACTATTTCGGGTCATGACAATAAATGCTCCTTTGCAAGTCCCGATCGCAGTTTTTAGCCTTGAGTTTTTTTAGTTATATAAAATATCGAACCTCAATGACTCAACTTAACTTTAAAAATATGGCTGGATTGCAAGGAATAACATGTCTGTAAAAACTTTCATCAGGCTAAATGCGCTGACCAGGATCCCTCACTATTTCAAATTTTAGCAAAGAATGAAGTACAAAGTTAATATTGAATGCAGTAGTGATAACTTGTCTTAATAGTAATCGCTCAGTTCCTAATAGTTCGTCATTCATTGCTTTATACGTAACCAGCAACATAATGCTAAAAACACACAATACGTTGCCGATGGTAATAAAGAGAAGGATCCTAATTATTACAAAAAGAAATAGAAACAGTAGCCCGTTCAGAATCAAACAAGCAAACTCGGTGACTGTGTCACCTAGTCAAGCGGTCAAGGTTAGTTAAATCTGCCGAGTGTTCAAAGCATAGCAAATTCCACACAATAAGCGACTCTAGCAGAGTGGGGAAAAGCGATGTTGGTTCATACATGCCAATATCTTTTTTGAATTAAAAAGGATTTTTTCCTATGAAACACACGCCGTATAAAGTAATCAGAGCAGGTTTTCGTTTTTTTTTTTAATACGTAAGTTATTATAAGTAGTGGTGGATAAAGCCCGACTGTATGCGCCGTAAAAATTAGAATATCTTGTTTTATCCTTAGTACACGTAATATCCTGTATTTACGGACTCACCGTCTGTTGTTCGAACTTCCCTAATGAGAAGTCCGGATAAGCGAGCGTTTACAGATACCTCTATAGTTATAAAAAACATTGATCTGTATCTAGTGTAATTGTAAGATTCATCTAGGGGTATACAAAATATTATCTTACATCCTGCAAAATAAGGCGTGTTTATCAAATGAAAATCCTATAAACCTTCAAACATATTGAAATCCGTTTTGGAACAAAAGAGACAGTTAATCAAATAATAACTTATATAGAGGAACTATACATTTGTCTCATAAATCGTAACATTGTTCAAATGACCCAACAGAATTCTCCCACAACCGCAGTCGCAGTTTGCACGCAAAATCTCGAGAAACATGCACCCTCGAATGTCTTAGTGCGTGTAAAAAGACTTTGCTGGGAAATGAAATTTTAATCCTTCCCGACACTCTGAAATATAACGATTTCCGCAAACAAAGCCTTAGACACGGTTGACTAGCAGCAACAAGTTAATATAGTAATCCACAAAAACCTATACATATAAATATCGCATTTTTTTTTATTGTTGCTAATTTTTAATCACGCCCAATCAGTCGTAGATGAATCTCCCTTATACTCTATCTAAAGTAATATCCGTAAAGTCATTCAAGCAGAGGTGATTCAGCAGAATTTTTTTTTATCTTTTACCTGAATACCAGGAAATTTCTCCACTAGCGAGTGATCTCTGGGAGAACAAAAAAAACGGATGTCATTGAAAACAAAATACGGTCTAAGGACAAACATAAAGCTATATACGTACCTTCGTGTAGAACCCCAATGAAATTTCAAAATAGAGATAAATGACGAAGTTGAAAAATGTTAGTAATAGGAGTCATTAGGAAATCAAATAAGCCCATATAATTTTTCCCTCAAACGTCATGCCATAAAAGATCGGACTTGGCGTATCTGCGTAGATTTCTGTCGCTTAAACAAGGAAACGACTCCCGATAGTTTCCAGTGCGATGTACCGACGACATCTTATCTCTGTTAGGTTAGAATAAATTTTTTTTCACCAACTTGGACTTACTTAAAAGCTTTTACCAGATACCATTACCTAAGTGATTGTACCTCATACACCGTTTTCAGCACACTCAGGGGACATTATCAATTTTTACGTATGCCTCCGGCTTACGTTGCCCCCCAATTACAATATAGTGTTTGGAGACTTTTAGGGGATACCCTACATGCTTATATGGTTGGTCTTATAATCTTTTCTAAATACCTTAGAAGTACATTCACATAAACTAGAGCTAGTGCTACAGAGACAAAGACAAATAATCTCAGAGTAAAATATCTAAATGTGAGTTTTTAAAAACCGAACATGTTTATCTAGGTTTTATGTGTCTAGTCAAGGTCTTAAAGTAGTCCATGGTAAGGTGTCGGCTATTCATAACTTTGCCGGTACCTATTTACGTAAAACGGGGGGGTACAGCACTTTGTGCTGTAGTGGGTATTACAATCGTATGTAAATATGTAACTCTTCCATCATGACAGCTCCTTTAACAGATCTTACAAAGAAGAGCGTAGATTTAACAAAGAAGAGCGTAGATTTATTATGGTCTAAAAAGCATCAACAGGCGTTCGATATCCTAAAAGCGGAATAATGCAGCTCACCTAACTTAAAAAATCCCCGATTTAAATAAGGATTTTTTTTTTTTTTATTGCAACAGACGCCTCAGACCAAGGGGTAAGGGGTACTACTTCAGTATATGATGAACAGTTCTTTCTATAGCTTTTATTCACGTAAACTAAAGCCCTCTGAAAGTAAATATGCCAGTAATAGGCAAGGAAGGGCTAGGTATCTTTAACTCACTAGTACATTTTAAGTTCATAATCTTATGGCTATCCTGCTAAAGTCCTCACTGAACATGAGTCCTTTACCAAGTTTTTCAAATGGCTTTAATCACAGTCCAAAAGGAACTCGGCGACAACAAATGATCATTCAGGTCTTTGGAGCCAAGATAAGTATCTACCTGGGAAAGCAAATTAATCATAGCTGACGTATTATCCCGCAATCCCGCACCATACTGAAAAGAACCATTAATTGGACTAAAAGATATAGAAACATCCGTGCCTATTGTTAAAACCGTATCGAAAGAAAATTCCTTAACCCAAGAGATCGCGAGCATTGAATATCTGGGTTGGAGCGCAGAACTGTTACAAACTGAACAAAGCAAGAGTCAACAGACCTAACCCAAACAATAAACACTTCGAACGGAAACAGAGTCAGCAGCAATAAACACCAAACAATAAACATTCGAACGGAAAAACAGGGTCAGCGGCTAAGCAAAAAACAATAAACACTTTGAGCAGAAACCCTAAAGCAAAAGTAATATTTAAAAGTATGTGTATCAGAATAATGTAATCAAATGTAATATTATATGTAGGTCATGACGAGGAAAACCCGAAGAAACACAGCAGAGGACTAACGACCAGGTAGTAGTATAATCTCTTTCATACCAATCGTCATAAACTGGTTGCATTTCCGTCATCCAGGGTTCCCTCCTATGTCACAGAAAGCCAAATCACTGTTTTACTGGCCTACAATGCTTACAGATATAAAAAGCACATACTGATTGTAACACGTGTCATGAAAACAAGGGACACACTAAGACACCTGTCAGTTAAGGGCCTATCCTGTGCAAAATCAATCCTTGAAAGAATATACGTAGAATTATTAACAGAATTACGAGTCTGACAGAGGGAATAAACACTTTTTAGTGTTAATAGTTCCTTGACACGTTATATAGAATTAATAGCACCAAAAAACAAACACCGCAATTGAGTGCGTTAGGAATATTTATGAGTGCTAAATCAGTAAATATGGAATTCAACACAATAATCTCTGACTCGGGTGGTGTAAATCAATAATCTTCTTAACTCGTGTGAATTCCTTTCCATTAAGAAAACCAATAATATATATCACCCAGAGTCAATCGGTTTGGTAGAATAAAGGATAATTAAATAGGAAGTGTCAATGTCTTACGAGTTACAACTCGTGATATTGGATCCGAACTGGATTATAGCGGTTCTCACGGTTTAAATACCTTTATCATTTATATCTTGTATCTATAGAATTGATGCCGCAAGTAGCCTATACGGTACGCCGCTAGCTAGAACACTTTTCCACATATTCAAGCCAACCATTAATTTATCAAATATATATAAAAAAATATATAAATAAATAAATATAAAAAATAAAAAAATAAAAAAATATGGATACAAGTGGAGTCAATATAATACACTCCGTAAGAAGTCGGAAGGGTTACAAATTATAATAAAAAAGGAATCACGATAAAAATCAATAAGCAAAACGTAACCATAGATTAATTAAATATCCAAATATATATGCATAAAGATTTGAACTCTAACTTAACGCTTTAGTAATGACAAATAAGCTAAAAGTTCAAACACATATCCAAAACCTACTGAAATATTATTGTTCTGTCCCGGTGATTTATATTCGTAGTCAATGAAAAAAAAAAAAATAATAATAATAATAATAATAAATAAATAAATAAATAAAATAATAATAATAAATAAATAAAATAAAATAAAATAAAAGAGATTTTAAAGTCAGGAAGTCTAGAAGTGAAAATCTATCTATGGAATAAATCCTATATGAATCTTATACAGGGCTAATAATATATATAGAATTTGTATGGAAACCTTTTTCATTAGTTTGAATAAGGAATATTTAATTTAACATAATTCCAAACATGAAACTAATATATTGTTCAATTTTGGTACTGTTTTTTTTTCAGACATTCTTCTCATGTGGGTCGAGTATTAAAAAAACAATAAATTTATCCTAAAGTCGTATCTCTTACAGCAAGTAACGTAACTCTTAAGCTGGTGACGACGTCATCAGTTCTAGAAGGTCTGTCGCGTTTGCCGTATCAGCATTGATTCCTTTAACCTCAAATATCTGCTTAGACAGGCTTCATCTCACGCTTGCAAAGCAGATTGACTGGAGAAAGGAATGCTTAGCCCGAACTTCTCATGGGCAAGGCAGACGTGTCTATCCGTATGCGCAATGCAACTAAGGAGTTGCAATCATTTTAAAATTAATAACAAAATAAGCAAAATAGAATTTCTATAACAACAAAATGAATTAATTTTTTCTGAACCTCATAGACATTAGAAGTATCAAGATATGTATAAGACATATATACTGGCAACATTAGCCTATTACAATTCAAGTAAAACATTCATGGGAAAATGTCACATTTTCTTGAAAAACCCAAAGTTTATTTAGAATTAGTTACATAGTGGGTTTTTTCGTTGCATCTCCTACCTATTAACAAAGTTTTTAAAATTAACCCCAGAGGATCGCGCGCAAGAAAATTGAATATGAAACTTTTGTTAGGGGCACATAGGATCAGATTTTATCACAACTTAATTCAGTTAGCATAGAGAAATACAGAATCATGATTAATCTTCTCTTTGACTCTTATGTTGCCTGGCAATCTTACAAATAGCTCCGTTTTCCACTTCTTTGTCTAGTAATTTACTACCAGTAATATTGAATTTTCTTTGAGATTCGTAATGATATCTATTTATTTTTTATAATTATGGATATTTTTACAGTCATCATAGACCTGGATAGGTTCACTCATTGTTAATGCCATGGATAAAAAAGTTTGTACAGCTGACTCTTTTGAATTCCAAAATATCAGCGAATTCATGTGGGTTAAGTCTGGTCCTAAATGGCTCTCTCCCCTCCCCTGTATTTGGATGTCGTCTGAATTTACTTTGCCCTTGTGACAAGTATAATTTCACTTGCAGGCTGATTAATGGAACCTGTTACAGTATCCTGCAGTACGAGAGTTTCACATCGCAACTTCAAAAAATCGTTCGTCGCTGCGGACGACGGCAGTCGAGTAACAACCGCCTACAATGTGAAAGGAATAAGCACCATCATGGACTTCTTCTTCGACCAACACCCGTATCCCGTCATTAATCTCGTTTTAATGCGGAACGCTCCCGGCGGCTGTCGGAATCGACTACAAAAAAGGGACCATACTTCCGACATATTACGACCCGAAGGATATTCAACTACTACTTTGCTGGCGAAGGACTCGTGCTGGGATGGTTTTATTCATCGCGAACGTAATCGTGTAGCTTAGGACGCAGAGAATAAGTATGAGCGCAAAATAGAACGTTGGACCCGCCCAGGCAAATTTTCCCCTTGTTTTAACCCTGTGAAATCGGCCGTTTCATTTGGCTATAGGTGGTTGTCTGGAACTGTGTAATGGACGAACAGTGGTTCGAAAGCTAGTTAAATGTGAAGTAGTATAACCTCGGTCATGTATCCTATATATATAAATGATCATTAAATAACAGAAATCGAAACATATTTTTGCGTGTACGCACTAGGAATCTATATATAAATGATCATAACAGAACGAAATATATCTTTGCGTGTACGCAATAGGAATCTATTAAAGTGCACATATATTAATCATAATGATATGAATCATATACATATGTATAAACAAATCAGGTAGCCTATAATCAATCTGTTACCTTTTATCTTACCAATATCTGCAGTTATATGAGTTAGTATATTGATTAATGAATCAGATATATAACATTTAGCATAAAAATCAACGAATCAATCAGCATAAACATTAATAATTTTATCAATTCATATATGAAATTTTTTATCGGTTAGAATATGATTTTTATCATGTTAATCTTCATTCTATGCAATTGTCAGAGTACATTAGTATTTTCTGTAGCATATGTATCTTTATGAAATGAAGTGAAAAACTGTATCATTATATATCACGTGATCACTATTATTTACCAATATCATTGTTTTATATTTTATTACTTGAATCAATTCTTGTACACCATGAATTTTTCTTTACTTATATATATATATATATATATATATATATATATATATATATATATATATATATATATATTCATAGTGTCTGTATCACACTCCTATAAGTCAAATGCAAGTCAAGTTTGAGTAATATTCAGTAGTTGGTTTTGGTAGCTGACCGAGCTAATGTAAGTGTTTACATAATAAAAATATGGAATGTTAGTCCATATATATAAAAGACTAAAACTAAAGAGGTCAACCAGATTGCTTGCAGGAATGTGATCAGACTAGAGACGCTAAAGATGACGTATACAATAAGTATGTAGGCTAAGTTGACATGCCGTCACCTGTAGTCATTCAATTGTTTATAAATATTAGTCCAAGCTCCCTGCTTGAGACAAACACCGTGACCTATAGCTCAAGCGGCCTACGTGATCTGTAGCGTGTCTCATTTTGATTGTGTGTTCGTATGTAACTATGTCATTTGTATGTATGGTTCATATGTTTCGAAAACAACTGTCTGTTCCTTCATAACTTGTAACAGAGATGGTAGACGAGCAGAACAGAGTTAGCTATCGTCATTAGAAGACCTGTATCTCTTTACCTAAGCTTTATCATGTAGAGAGAACAGAAGTAGCCATCATCATTGCCAGAGCAATCAAGCTATCGTTCATAAGAAGACTTGATACAATCATATCTGATCTTCACCATGTAAAAACTTCAGAAGAATATATATATTTTTTATACTTCGTGTTTTTCTACAAGAACCTCCTCACCGAATCATCATCATGAGTTTAACACTCGTCGTAATAACCAAGAACATAATACCGACTTCGTAAGTGATTTACAAAACAAACCCCAAGCTCCCACGAATATGGAAGTGCAATACCAACCGACTTAGCATAAGATTATCGCAAGTCTAACATTACCTTATAGGGCGCCTTATTATACAAGGCAACAGCCCTAAAACATGTACATACATATGTAGTAAAATGTGGAACCTTACCTTTCGAGTGAGGCGATCTTCGAAAGTGGCAACAGAGGAGGAGGACAAATGGCAGAAGACATGAACACTTAACTTTACGAAACATTAAAAACTGGCAGAATACATTAACACTAAACTTTACGAAACACATTAACAAATGGCAGAAAACATTAACACTTAACTTTACAAAAAACTTAAAATTAAATTTCTTTTTTTTTCTTTTTTTGATTTGGCGTCGATGTCCCTTCTCCTCCTTCGTCTTTGGCCTGGGCAATCAGATCACCGAAAATAGCACTGGTCTTGTGGCAGATTGCTGTCTCGGTTATCGTATCGCCAGCGATTTCTTTGTCTTTAATCCATACAAGAAGCAGCTTCTCCATCTCATCATGCACGTGGCACCTCTTGTTGGACAAAATTCACGCCCTTGGAAGGTGTAGCTGCTTTGATGGCTTCCTTCTACTTAAGGATGGTGCCTATCTTCGATGGATTTCAGCCATATTCCTTAGCGATCACACTCAACCGCATGCCAGCTTCATACTTCTTAATTATCTCATTCTTAGTCTCCATAGAAAGCATTTGCTTCTTTCTGTGAACTTCAGCAACATTCTTGGGACCCATGGCTAATTAAGTTCACACACAACACGATAAAGTATATAAGTAGAAAGCGAAATCACTAACACAAATTTACGTTAACTAACGAAATACGTATATGTGAACAAACAAATTCTGCATGCGAAAGATAACGTTGATGCGACGAAGTGGCCGAACGACACCTTTACGTAGTGGCATGATGGGATAGATGCTGACCAATAGGAGTGCAGGATCTTACAGCAGTGACTAGCATTAGGAACCAATGGGAGAGCGGGACGATGGTGGCGAGTCTACTCAGTTGGCGGCGCGCGAGTTTTAAAATTATTCTTGGTGGTCCGGGCGAATCTCGAACTTTACAGTAACATCCTTTCATAACCTGAATTATTTTCATATGCAGAGGCAAAAAAAATCATCGTCTTTGCTTTCGTAACTTGGATTTTTTGTAAGTTGGGACTTCTGTATGTTGAGGTTCCAATGCATAACCATATTGATAGGTTGTGAAATTCCTCTATGCAATATTTTGCTAAAAACTTAGTTCCCAGATACTATTGCACAACGTTTATGCACTAAAAATCTTAACTGCCAAATATGATTTTACAAATCTAGCCTTTAATTTCTAAAAGTACCATAGCACTTTCTAATTTAATATGAATAATGGATAATGTAACTAAAATATCCTAATAGGAACTCAGTCAAAATAGTACACTGATAAGGAAAGAAACCCACAAAAGATGAATAATTATAAAGAACAGTAAAACAATTACAGTAAGTAATAATGTATTTTACAACCAAATTACCTTTAGGGGGTTATAGTTTGCACTGTGCCTAGCACAGCTCATATAGCATCTAAACGGTTGTGCAAGGCATACAAGAAGATCTTGTATGCTACAATGCTTTTAGCTTTTTAATATTCATCCATTCCCTTACATCACATTATTCTAGATTCATAAATAGAGAAACCTTAATGCTGCAATTGAAAAACTTAGATAAAAATTTAGGCTTTACCTATCTAACCTTAACCAAATGACCTATTTCTGGAGTTATATCAAAACAGTAAAGAGCTACAGAAAAGGATAGTTCTTATTTTCCTACACATGCAAATCAATAACTCATATACCATATACTGCAGATAAAAAAAAAATCAGGTTTTGACATAGTAAAAGCCTATTTTTGATGGCGTAGTCACTGTCTCGTCCTCAAGGAGTACTACCCTTTCCATGGTCTATCCAGAGCTTCATGGTGACCAGACATTATAACACATGATAGAGTACAAATGGACTCAGGATAATAGGGCACTTTCTATTATCCTCAGCGAACGTTAATACCCAGTTTTCCTACTACGTCAAAACTGGAAGAAGAAGAAGTGGTTATGCGCATGTGCACCGTCATATTGTTTACATACGACTAAAATCCGATCAAGATGCCATTCCGTTCTCTAGTCGTGCAAGAAATCAGGGGCCGCATACTCAAAACAAGCCTTACGCAAAGGTGCCTTTTGACAAAAGGCGCCTTTCCCAATGGCTCGCCAAAGGCACCTTTCGATGAAGGCGAAATCATATACACAGATTTTCAAAGGCGCCTTTGATGTGCCTTTGCACGAAAAGGCTGCCTTTTTGTCAAAGGCACCTTTGGATAGTCCAGCCAATCACATCACCCGTATCATAGCGTGCTTAGAGAATGAGAACCAATCACGATACAGCAGCATATCAGCTGATTGTTGATGGCAGAGCAATTAAAGAGCGGCACGATGGACCCTGTGGCTAAGAAAAGGAAGCAACCTACCTAATTTAGCATAGAATAATTGCCTTACATACCTAGATTGAAGCGAGTTTTGGCTAGGCCTTGGCTTATGTTCTACTGTTAACTTCATGCTAGTTATGATATATTCCTAGTAGGCTATATGTTAGGCTATGCAAAAGTATCCTATGATATTGCTTGGAAATGAATGTTTTAGCCTAAGCTGTGATGATATGCCTAGGCCTGTGGGTATTATTGCATATGTTGCCAATACCTATGCCTTGCCTAACCAGATCATTTTATTTTTATATATTTTACACAATTCTAAAAGATTTTTCATGTATGGCATTTCTGCCGCAAATGAATGTTAACCATTTAATCTTAGGTTAGGTTAGGGGTAAAAAGTTAGGGAGCTTTTGAAGAATTGCAGTCCCACACGAACATGGGACCTGTTCAAAAGGATAAAACTGGGGTCCGTATTTTTAAAAGGGTCTTATCTACAAGACCAATTCTTAACCTAGCCTAACCTTAACCTAACCTAACCGTGCCTAGTTGTGACTCAAGTAATTGTTATGTACTCTATCTGTGGTATCAGTGTCATTTTTTTTCCTTTGATGAGGTAGAGATGTGGGAAGTCACTGATCATAATTACTGTCAATAATTATACAATTACATTGATGTTTCTTTTCCAGTGTTATTGCTGTAGCTAATTTCTGTATTATAATCTTTTTAGGTGGTGGTCCTCATGAAAGTTTAGCTCTAGAACCTTCAGAGGAAGCTTTGGTAAGATTGGGCCTACTGGAGCAAGAAGCAGTTGAGGTGTTGGCAGATGTTTCTGATATTTTTCAGGATATATTGTCTAATCAAAAAGAATTAAATGAAAGTGTAAAAGAATTAAATGGAAGTGTAAGGGTAATTGCTGACAGCATGGTAACCATGACTGATATCCTTAAGAGACATTATGCATAATTTTTTTCAAAGTGGTAGTACTTTTAATATAGTCTATACAGTAGTAAAATCTATTTTTTTTTTTCATACCATGCCTTATATGTTCCTATGCCAAGGGTGCCCATAATGTGATAAATGTCATATACCTCTTCATCATTGAGATTAGGTTTTTGTAAGGTTTTTTGATTAAGAGTAATGTGATATACTACCTCATTGTCTTATGCTAATCACTCCATTATTTAATGAGGTTTATTTCTTATTTTTCCTCCATTTACTCTTATTATATCGTGCTTCTTGTGATCTCGTGTTATTGTGATAAGTTTAGTACAGTTTTTGTTTATTTACAATGCTATTTCATGTTATTTCTCTATTTTGGCTATAAAGCATGTTTTCTTATTTATAATAGTATAAAATGATGCCTCTGTGATCTCAGTTACCTCTACCTTATTGTAAGTTTTTATTTTTTATTTACTTTAGTATGTTATTTCTTTCCTGAGATAATGTACTATGTGATACAATGATATTGCTATTATTAAGGGTCATTCAGTGATACAGTAACCTATTTGTATCTAGGTAATATGAACATCAAATTCATTTATTTCATAACTTATTTGTATCTAGTTGGCATTTATTTCATAATGTGAGTCATTGTATGTAGTACTGTACTTATCTCAGACCACTTTAACCTATGTTTAATGTGCCTTATGAGTACCAGAAGAGAAGTGATAAAGGAGGAAAATTGCATACATATTTTCACCTTTGCATATGGTACATAGTATAAAGATATATTTTCTGTATTGAGATTTATTAAACAAGACAAAAAAATATATTGTTTTTCTGGCATTGATTATACATGAACATTTTATAAGATATACGATAACTAAAGGTCAAAACAATCAGATTATTATATAGGAATTTTAGATTGTATATATGAAATCATTTTAAATAATACACATCCAATAACTTTAAAGCTAACGTCTGCAGAGGGAAATCACACTATTACAAAGCAATTAGAGTAACTTGCAAACTAAAACTATGTATAATGGCGTTCATTGACGTATTACAAGAGGTAGGAAAAATCCTTCTCTTACTTGTCATCAATCCCAAAGTTGCCTTTCCCACCTCAAAGGATGCCTTAACCAGCCCTAGTGCAAAGGTTCTCACGACGCCATATTTCCAAGATGGCGGCGCACACTCAGTGTTTAGAGTATGAGCCTTTCGAGTAACTGCCGACAGGAAGTTTTGAGTATGCGGCCCCAGATCTTGGAAAAGTCTGTTCTTTGCTTATTGATTTAGCAAAGTGCATAGTTTTAAGTTCCAGTTTAAAAAAAATTTATTTAAGACTGTAGATCAATGTTTCATTGTGAGTAAAAAGCCATAATTGGCTTATTTCATCAGCACACGCTGGCGCTTCTTATGATTTATGATTGGTAGGCTAGGTCCAAGAATTTCGTTCACTTACCTGTTAATTTCATTAACGAGGTTCATGGAAACATATAAGTTGAAAGCAAAGTGTACAATTTTAA
>NC_061107.1:51261689-51264489 GCF_015104395.2 Macrobrachium nipponense | reverse complement strand
AAAATTTCAAGGGCGCTTATTCAGCGTGCCAAAGAAAGGCTCAACAAAAAGAAGGGTAATCTTAGACTTGTCAAAGCTAAACTCTTTCATTCGCTGCGACAAGTTCAAGATGCTTACCCTCTCGCAAAGTAAGGACCCTACTTCCGCGTGGAGCCGTCACATGCTCCATCGATCTTACAGACGCATACTATCATATCCCTATAGCCAGGCACTTCCGCCCATTCCTAGATTCAGGCTAGGAAATCAGACATTCTCATTCAAAGTGATGCCCTTCGGTCTGAATGTAGCCCCCAGGGTATTCACAAAGATAGCAGAAGTGGTTGTACAAACAATTGAGAGCTCAGGGAATCATGGTAGCGGCATACCTCGACGATTGGTTGATCTGGGCACCAACAGTCGAGGAATGTCTCGAAGCTACCAAAAAGGTAGTTCACTTTCTGGAACATCTGGGGTTCCAGATAAACAAAACGAAATCCAGACTTACTCCGGAATCTCATTTTCAGTGGCTAGGAATCCAATGGGATTTGTCTTCCCACAATCTATCAATTCCAGTGGCCAAACGGAAGGAAATAGCAAAATCTGTCAGGCAATTCCTCAAATGCAAACAGACATCAAGAAGAAACCAGGAGAGAATCCTAGGGTCTCTTCAGTTTGCTTCGGTAACAGATATCCTTCTGAAAGCAAGGCTGAAAGATATAAATCGAATTTGGCGGTCAAGAGCAAACTCCAAATATCGAGACAAGTTGTCAGTAATTCCACAGATCCTCTGCAACCAACTACGGCCTTGGTCAAAAGTAAAGAACTTAGCCAAGAAGGTACCCCTCAATATCCCCTCCCAGTGTTAACCATTCACACGGATGCTTCCCTGTCCGGGTGGGGGGGATACTCTCAGTTCAAACAGGTTCAGGGACTTGGTCAGTTCAATTTCGCCAGCTCCACATAAACGTGTTGGAAGCAATGGCAGTATTTCTTACTCTGAAGAGACTGCTTCCCCCGAAGAAGTCTCATCTAAGGCTAGTTTTGGACAGTGCAGTGGTAGTTTCATTGCATCACAGAGGAGGGTCCAAATCCAAGCATGTGAACCATGTCATGATAGCCATCTTTGCATTAGCAAACAAACACAAATGGCATCTGTCTGCCACTCACCTGGCAGGAGTAAGAAATGTGATAGCAGACGCCCTGTCCCGGTCAGTTCCTCTGGAATCAGAGTGGTCTCTGGACGTCGGGTCATTCCAGTGGGTAAGCCGGAGAGTCCCAGGTCTCCAAGTGGATCTCTTCGCCTCACAAGCGAACCACAAGCTCCCTTGCTATGTGGCCCCCAACCTGGACCCTCTGGCTTATGCCACGGACGCCCTGTCGTTAGATTGGAATCAGTGGAGGAGGATTTATATTTTTCCTCCAGTGAATCTTCTCTTGAAAGTCCTAGACAAACTAAGGTCTTTCAAAGGATAGTAGCTCTGATTGCACCGGATTGGCCCAAGAGCAACTGGTATCCTCTTCTTTTGGAATTGGGTCTCCGACCTCAACGGATCCCCAATCCCAAACTGTCACAATCAGTACAAATGAGGACTGTGTTCGCTTCCTCAAGAACTCTCCAGACCCTACTTTATGGACTTCATGAAGTTTGCGGCTAATAAAAGATGCTGACATTGATCCACAGAACATTCTCTTCCTAGAATCAGATAAGAGAGAGTCAACCATTAGACAATATGACTCAGCTGTTAAAAAATTAGCATCTTTCTTGAGAGAATCGAACACCACAACCATGACAGTTAATTTGGCTATATCCTTTTTCAGATCCTTGTTTGAAAAAGGTTTTAGCAGCTAGCACGATTACCACTCACAAATCGGCTTTGAAGAAAATCTTTCAAGTAGGTTTTCAGATAGATTTGACTGAATCTTATTTCACATCTACCCTAAAGCCTGTGCTAGACTTAGACCTTCTCAGAGGCCTACTACAGTTTCATGGTTCTTAAATGATGTCCTCAAACTAGCTTCAGATACTGACAACTCATCTTGTACGTTCATTATGCTCCTGAGGAAGACATTATTCTTATTAAGCCTAGCCTCAGGAGCTAGAAATTTCAGAACTGTCGGCTCTATCCAGGGATGCGGGTCATGTGGAATTCCTCCCATCAGGAGAAGTTCTACTTGCTCCGGATCGTAGCTTTTTAGCCAAAAATGAAGATCCTCTTGCAAGGTGGGCTCCTTGGAAGGTTATCCCACTTCCACAGGATCCTTCTCTCTGCCCAGTATCAACTCTTAGAGCCTTTCTTTCTCGTACTTCTTCTAGATCCTCAGGTGCTCTCTTTATGAGAGAAAAAGGTGGTACTTTATCAGTTAAAGGCATTAGACAGCAATCCTTTACTTCATTAAACAAGCCAACCCTGAGTCATTCCCAAAAGCACATGATATCAGGGGAGTAGCCACCTCAATTAATTATTTCCAACATATGAACTTTGAGGATCTTAGGAAGTATACTGGATGGAAATCCCCGACAGTCTTTAAACGGCATTATTTAAAGTCCTTGGAATCTTTAAAGTTTTCAGCAGTAGCAGCGGGAAACATAGTTTCCCCTGATACTGTTTAGTAGTTGTAGTATTGATCCAGGTCTCCTTTCTACCTACTTCAACCAACATGCCTCAACCTATCGTCAGGCTACTCAACATCATAGCCTTAGCCGTTGTATCATATAGTGGATTGTCCTTATTTTTTTGCTAGGGACAACCACTTTTGTACTGATATGTACTTCAGTGTACCTACCCTTATTTTTATGCTAGGGTAGGACACAATATGTTTG